>NC_041219.1:19674372-19676221 GCF_002837175.3 Physeter macrocephalus | reverse complement strand
GCAAGAGGGTTCCCTCTACTCCACACCCTCTCCAGCATTTATTGTTTGTAGATTCTTTGATGATGGCCATTCTGACCAGTGTAGTTTTGATTTGCATTTCTCTAATGATTAGTGATGTTGAGCATTCTTTCATGTGTTTCTTGGCCATCTGTATGTCTTCTTGGAGAAATGTCTACTTAGGTCTTCTGCCCATTTTTGGATTGGGTTGTTTGGTTTTTTAATATTGAGCTGCATAACCTGTTTATATATTTTGGAGATTCATCCTTTGTCCATTGGTAAATTTGCAAATATTTTCTCCCATTCTGAGGGTTGTCTTTTCGTCTTGTTTATAGTTTCCTTTGCTGTGCAGAAACTGTTAAGTTTCATTAGGTTCCATTTGTTTATTTTTGTTTTTATTTCCATTAATCTAGGAGGTGGATCAAAAAAGATCTTGCTGTGATTTATGTCAAAGAGTGTTCTTCCTAAGTTTTCCTCTAAGAATTTTATAGTGTCCAGACTTACATTTAGGTCTCTAATCCATTTTGAGTTTATTTTTGTGTATGGTGTTAGGGAGTGTTCTAATTCCATTCTTTTACATGTAGCTGTCCAGTTATCCCAGCACCAGTTATTGAAGAGACTGTCTTTTCTCCATGGTATATCCTTGCCTCCTTTGTCATAGATTAGTTGACCATATGTGCATGGGTTTATCTCTGGGCTTTCTATCTTGTTCCATTGATCTATACTTCTGTTTTTGTGCCAGTACCATATTGTCTTAATTACTATAGCTTTGTAGTATAGTCTGACGTCAGGGAGTCTGATTCCTCCAGCTCCGTGTTTTTCCCTCAAGACTGTTTTGGCTATTTGGGATCTTTTGTGTCTCCATAAAAATTTTAATAGCTTTGTAGTATAGTCTAAAGTCCAGGAGCCTGATTCCTCCAGCTCCGTTTTTTCCCTCAAGACTTCTTTGGCTATTCGGGGTCTTTTGTGTCCCTATACAAATTTTAAGATTTTTTGTTCTAGTTCTGTAAAAAATGCCATTGGTAATTTGATAGGCATTGCCTTGAATCTGTAGATTGCTTTGGGTAGTATAGTCATCTTCACAATATTGATTCTTCCAATCCAAGAACATGGTATATCTCTCCATCAGTTTATATCATCTTTAATTTTGTTCATCAGTGTCATATAGGTTTCTGCATACAGGTGTTTTTTCTCCCTAGGTAGGTTTACTCCTAGGTATTTTATTCTTTTTGTTGCAATGGTAAATGGGAGTGTTTCCTTAATTTCTCTTTCAGATTTTTCATCATTAGTGTATAGGAATGCAAGAGATTTCTGTGCATTAATTTTGTATCCTGCTACTTTACCAAATTCATTGATTACCTCTAGTAGTTTTCTGGTGGCATCATTAGGATTCTCTATATACAGTATCATGTCATCTGAAAACAGTGACAGTTTTACTTCTTCTTTTCCAGTTTGTGTTCCTTTTATTTCTTTTTCTTCTTTGATTGCCGTGGCTAGGACTTCCAAAACTATGTTGAATAATAGTGGTGAGAGTGGACATCCTTGTCTTATTCCCGATCTTAGAGGAAATGCTTTCAGTTTTTCACCATTGAGAATGATGTTTGCTGTGGGTTTGTCATATATGGCCTTTATTATGTTGAGGTAGGTTCCCTCTATGCCCACTTCCTGGAGAGTTTATATCATAAATAGTTGTTGAATTTTGTCAAAAGCTTCTTCTTCAGCTATTGAGACGATCATATGGTTTTCTTCTTCAATTTGTTAATATGGTGTATCACATTGATTGGTTTGCATATGCTGAAGAATCCTTGCATCCCTGGGATAAATCCCACTTGATCATGGTGTATGATCCTTT
>NC_041219.1:19669174-19674132 GCF_002837175.3 Physeter macrocephalus | reverse complement strand
GTTTGAGAAGGATGGGTGTTAGCTCTTCTCTAAATGTTTGATAGAAATCACCTGTGAAGCCATCTCGTCCTGGACTTTTGTTTGTTGGAAGATTTTTAATCACAGTTTCAATTTCATTACTTGTGATTAGTCTGTTCATATTTTCTATTTCTTCCTGGTTCAGTCTTGGAAGGTTATACCTTTCTAGTCAAGCTAGATCCCTATGTGTGCCTCCAGCCCTGAAGGGTAGTGTTTTTGAAAAGACTGTCCTTGAACTACTGTATCGGTGGTACTTGGGGTGCTTTTTAAAATGCAGAGTCTTCAGCTACACATAGACCTCTACTGACATGTTCAGGGGAATCTGTATTTTTAAAACATAGTCTTTCTTGTGCACCTTAAAGAGTAAAACCACTACATTGGGAAGAAAATAGACCTCAGCACGTTATGCTAAAATCAGAGATGATCGGGTTTAAAGTAAAAAAAAAAAGAGACCAAAAAAAACTCTTAAAGAAACTCTGAAATTCAAGTCATTTGCAAATTGTCCTAAATTTTTAAAAAGGTTTGCATGGAAACTTATACCATAGTCTATATATCAATGATATCAGAAGAATTTGCTAAAATAAGGGATACTGTGGTCCTGGGCAGTTACATTCCAATGATATGTTACTGATTAACTTTGCCATTGGTTTTATATAAATGCTGTGAACTTTTTAAAGAAAACTATTCCTGTAACTCTAAAATTAGAGAGTACATACCAAATAAATAAAGAAATCAGCTTTCTACTCAGAAATAATTGATGGTTGGAATAAAGAGCCATTTTAACCAAATAATCTAATATAATCCAAGAGGCAAAAATATAAGAATTTGCTTTATCAGATTAAGGAACAGATCAATATTTTACCACAAACATTTTACCTAATAAAAAAGTGCTTATGCTCCAGACAACCAAAGTAATGCAAAATAATTTCAAAGGTAATACAGGACATTAGAGTTCTTTCTAGGTGTTGCAATTGGCATCATGTGGAAGCTGTTGAGATGTTAATTGACGTGGATCAGCAAAATGATAGTTTTATCATCAAATGCTATATTTTGGACATGGATATTGATATAGGTATCATCAAGTATAATATTTTAGCTACACACAATAATTCTAGAGAATGTGGGTCAACAGTGCTTGAATTTTTAAATTTGGAATATTTTGATATTACACTCATCACCTTTACATTAAAAGTTCCCAGTTTATTTTAGTCACAATATTTTGAACTTCTTTGGATGTAAAAATTTAGTTTGCTTGGATCTTCAAGAATATGACAGTGTCTTCAAATTTGTGAATCACATAATAAATATCCAGATTGGAGTTCGTGTTTTATTTAAACATTTTTTTCTGAAATCTTTTTTTTAAGGAACAATAGTCAGATTTGTATAACTTAGTAGTGCATGAATTGGCCTTAAATTCAAATGCAGCTTTATAAAAAGCCTATGATAAATATATTAGAAAGTGCTGTAACAAGTTGATTCATGTTCAAAATGAAGTATAAGGACATGTGAGATCTCAGCCTTAGTTTTTCCAGCTGGGCTCCTCCTAGTCAAGGGCTGAATCAATATTTCATTTAGTGAAAACTTCCTGGTGAATATTCTGTCACTTAAGAAGCTCTATTAATCATTAATGAATGAAACACATTCCCAAAGGAAATTCCAAACTGAGTCTGTGGATTAAGTTTTAAAAAGAGATTTCTTTTAGTACATCAGTTTTGTTCGTGTTATCACTGGCTAGACATGAAAGTAAGAAGCCAATTGGGAAAATCTATAACTAATCCCTTCGTTGGTATCAAGGGGTTATGTAAAGTTCATTGGAACATACTGGTTAAAGTCTGAGTTGATCCTTTCATTAACAAATCCATATTTTATAGATTACTAGATTTTAACCTCTTTAGATAAATGAATTTCTTCTTAAAATTATGAAAGCTGTATTAGAGCAACTGATCTAAGTGAAATTTGATAGGTAAAATTTTCAAGTTGCTATTAGTCTAGTCCATAAAAGTTAATTTAAACATAGAAATTGTAATAGCGAAAAAATTGTATATATAAATACTACCTATTCTCTTTCAGTATTGATTATTTCTAATTAAATATTTTCTTTAAAACTATAAAGTAAATATACTTAGTAAGTGTAATGAAATGTGAATGTTTATCTTTATATATGTATTACAGCATTATATCAATAGATTTTACAAGAAGCACATTTTATTCAATAAAATAGTGCTTATGCTTTCTACAAACAAAATAATGAAAAATAAATAAATTAAATGGTTACTCAGGACATAGGTTTGTTTCTAGTTGTTGCAACTTGCAACATGGCAGCTGTTCAGATGGTAACTGATACCAGATCAGCAAGAGAATTCATGTCCTATTTGCCCAACACCTAATAGAAAAACCATTGCCCCCCAAAGAACTTGCTCTGAATAATGGGCACAGCTGCTATTTTTATTTGTCACTGTATGCCAACTATATAACTTGTTCTATAGAATTACTTGGGAAAATATCTCTGTAGAAACAACCCATCAGACATTTTCATTATAAATAATATCTCCTGCTAAGCAGTCTTTCAGACATGATTACACTCTTCTTTTTGTATGGGAAATTTCACTCTTAAGATCTGGTTCCTAGAAAGGAGGACCCAAAACTTGGGGGATTAGTGCTTTAAATCTCAATGTAAGAGAGGCACAGCCCTAGAATGTGAGCTAGTGCATCTGGATGGGGACCTTGACTGCTTCTATTCCAGAAAAGGGAGTCCTTCACCAAGCTGGTAAGAGGTCTAGAAACATATCTAGGTGGCCTTTTCAAATATGCACACAAAATCTTTAAATAGTTTTAATTTCTGATCACCTTATGATTTGACATTAACTAATAGTTGACATTTCCTATAATAACTTGTCCTAAGATCAGCTTCTCAGGAAACTTGGAGAATCTGATAAAAACTATGGTTCCCTAGGAGTCTGAGGACTCCAATTTTAGAACTCCAGATATTGATAATTACTGCAAATCAACAATAATATAAATTTTCAATTTATAGAAAACAACATTTTCAATCACTAAAATAAAATGGAATAAATTCAATAGAAAAATTAGAGGGGCTGAAACATGCATTTTTTCAAGCTTTTACACATTATAATGTAATTAAATTCAGTAATGTATTTCTCCAACAAATAATTTTGGGTGTCTACTAAATACAAGGCATACAAGGACTCTAAACTATAAGGATCTGTACAATAATCTGGGGTCACTTCTACTACTTAATTTTAGCCATTTTTCAATGTTTGGATTTTCATTTAATTTGGCTACTTTCCCCTAATCTCTTGTCATTTTTCTACTAAAAACAAGCTTCCCCAAATACTATTTTCATTTTCATATAACTATTCAAAATTTCTCTATAGCTCCTTAAAAATAATGGCTAGCATTATCAAGTATGCTTTCTGACAGGCACTACTATGAAGTGCTGTCATGTGGTAACATATTTATTCCTCATAGAGACTCTTGGTATGCTCTGATACTCGTGTTCTCTATTTTTCCCAGGGATTTTTTTCCAGTTAGTTTGGCCATGTGACTAGTTACAGTTAATAAAGTATGAGAGAAGTGATCATTGCCACTTTTGAGGGCAGAGTGGTTAAATGTCAGTTGTTTTCCTGGTGGTCATTTTCCCCACCACAATCTACTACCTAAAAAAGTGAGGTTTAGTTTTGCTCGGAGTCTGACGTGGCCGAGTGCAGGGAGCTCTGCGACCCGTCCGTACCGAACCACTCCCCTCGAAAATGATCCAGTTGATGTTCAAACTGACAGGCTCCTGGATCAGAACTAACCTTTAAATGGTAGCAATAAAAGAAGCTCTGTGAAGAGTTGACCCAAACCCAATCTTAACTTGCAAAAGGAGGAAAGCTGAAGTTGAAGGTTTGAGGCCATCAATCTTGTGGCATATCTTAGATGGAAAACATCAGCAAACTAGCCAAGAAAAGGATTACTGACCAAAAGCGAAGGAAAACAGCTAACAGATATTCTGAAATTTACATGGAAAACCAGGGCAGGAAACACTGGAAGATGGAATACAATGGAATATTGAGGAATGGCCTACCTTCTCTCATGAGGAATCTAAAAATACAAAATGTGACTGCTGGTATTCTTCAGCGTTCTCCAGAGAAACAGAACTAAATGGATGTGTGACTTATGTGAGATTGATTCATTATAAGGAATTGGCTGACTGGCTCATGCAACTGCAGAGGCTAACAAATCCCAAGATCTGTAAGGAGAATGAAGATGATGAAGAAATGATTTATAATCCACCTTCCATGGAGGAAAGATGACCTGGATACAGTTTTAGAGAGCAGGCATCCTCCTGGACACATTCAGGACCCAGGCTGGAGCACATCATGTATGAATATATAGCACATCCTATCTGGGGTGTCCTCTTTTCATGACCAAAGAATGGAGCAAAACAAGTTGTTCTTTCAAATAATTCTTTCAAAGAAGAGCATTTTTAAGACTATTCAATGGAGAAAAGACAGCCTCTTCAATAAGTGGTGTTGGGAAAACTGGACAGCTACATGTAAAAGAATGAAATTAGAACACTCCCTAACACCATGCACAAAAATAAAAACGAGGAATCACCTCACACCAGTCAGAATGGCCATCAAAAAATCTACAATAAATGCTGGAGAGGGTGTGGAGAAAAGGGAACCCTCTTGCACTGTTGGTGGGAATGTAAATTGATACAGCCACTATGGAGAACAGTATGGAGTTTCCTTAAAAAACTAAAAATAGAACTACCATACGACCCAGCAATCCCACTACTGGGCATATACCCTGAGAAAACCATAATTCAAAAAGAGTCATGTACCAAAATGTTCATTGCAGCTCTATTTACAATAGCCAGGACATGGAAGCAACCTAAGTGTCCATCAACAGATGAATGGATAAAGAAGATGTGG
>NC_041219.1:19663275-19668960 GCF_002837175.3 Physeter macrocephalus | reverse complement strand
ATGGACTTGAGGACACGGGGAGGGGGAAGGGCAAGCTGGGACAAAGTGAGAGAGTGGCATGGACATATATACACTACCAAATGTAAAATAAATAGCTAGTGGGAAGCAGCCGCATAGCACAGGGAGATCAGCTCGGTGCTTTGTGTCCACCTAGAGGGGTGGGATAGGGAGGGTGGGCGGGAGACGCAAGAGAGAGATATGGGGATATATGTATATGTATAGCTGATTCACTATGTTATACAGAAGAAACTGACACACCATTGTAAAGCAATTATACTCCAATAAAGATGTAGAAAAAAAAAAGTGAGGTTATGTTGAAGTTATGTGACACAGAGTCACAAAATGGAAGCAGCCTGAGTTTCTGAGGCTGCTTAGATTAGACAGGCCAAACTCACATCAGACATAATGTAAACAAACAAACAAAAACCTTCTAATGTATTAAACCACATAGATTTCTGAGTTTGTTGCTGTGTGGTATAACCTATACTACCCTAATGAACAGATCCTACGAGATAGGTACTATTATTATACCCATTTTACAGAAGAAGGAAGAGACATAGCAAGATTAAGTAACTTGATCAAGGCAAACAACCAGGAAGTGGTGGAACTAGATATGCACCTGAGCAGTTTACTCACAAGGCCCATGTATATATCCACTATGCTACAGTCCCTTTCCATGACCACAGGATAAAGGAGACTTTTTATCCTCGCATATGAAACCCTTTACAATCTGGCAGTAATATAACACATGAAACCGCAGAGTACAATGTTTAAATTCTAGGCTTCAGAACTCAAATTCCACCCCTGACACTAACTTCATAACTGGGTAAGTCACAGGGTATCTAAGCTTCAGTAAATACTCTGTAAAATGTGAATGATAATTACAGAACCTAACTCAGCTGCTGTGAAATGAAGGAATATATACAGGTACTTAGCCCACTCTCTGACACACTGTAAGCATAAGTACTCGATTTCTTACTTCTTTCCAATGGCATTCCCACTATACCCACTTTACCTTAATAGACTGGCCTTCTAACAGAGCCTAACTTCACCTTTCACATTCCCTCCTTTTTTGGATATTCCCTCCATCAGAAGCGCTTTCTTTTCTTTTAATTTGGTTTTCCTTTTTTAAAAAAATTTAATTTTATTTATTTAGTTTTTGGCCACGTCGTGCAGCATGTTGGATTTAGTTTCCCGACAAGGGATTGAACCCATGCCCCCTGCATTGAGAGAGCAGAGTCTTAACCACTGGACCACCAGGGAAGTCCCTGATTTTCAGTCTTACCAAACTTTTGAGGTTTAACTCAAAGTTTGCCTCTTCAGCGCAGGCAGTTTTCCCTGGTCACACTAAATTAAGATAATATTTCCAAATTTCTAAAGCATACCTCTTGCCTACAATAATCATCTGACACTTATATTTTATTAGGTACTAAAATCTAAGAGTTAAGAGCACAGATTCTGGAGCTAGGCTGCATGGGTTTGAATCCCGGGTCTTTGACTTGCTAACTGTGTGAAACTGGGCAGGCTACTTAGCCTTTTGGGAACTCAGTTTTCTTAAGTATAAAATGGGGACACTAGGTTGCTATTTCATCAGGCATATTGTGAGGAGTAAATGAGAACGACGAGAACGGTGCTGGGCACAAAGTCAATGCTGTTTCAGTGTTTGTTACCATTAGTTTTCATGGTTATCATTTTTGCATACATTTTCTATCCCTAACAAGATTATAAAAATGACTTGAAATCATGGGTTACATTGAATTTCCCTTATAATGTCTAACATGTTAGGACACTGGCTGCATATAGCAGGCATACACTAAATACTCGGTGACTGAATAAGAACCCATATATAGTCTGGTAGGCCTAGTAATAGAAAATAATAGATTTTTGTGTGCTTACCGTGTTCTAGGAATTGTTATCAACAAGACATGTATATTATCCCATTCAAATCTAATGGCTATACCATAAGATAGGTACCATTTTTATCCTCATTTTACTAATGAAGATTCAGAGACATAGAAAAGTTAAGTTACTTGCCCAGGATCACAAAACAAAAACACGGGGCAGGAGGAAGATGTCCTTGTTTAAAAACACAATGATTTCCAAACTTTAGTGCACACTGAATCACACAAAGGGCTTGATAAAACACAGATTACTGGGAATCATCTGCTAGCTTCTGATTCAGTGGATCTGGACAGTGTCCAAAATTTTGCATTTCTAACAGGTTTCCAAGTGATGATGAAGCTGCTGGTCTAGGGGATACACCTTTAAGAACCACTGCACTGGGTTATACTCTTTCCTCCATGCTATACAGCTTAAATTGCACTTAGAAACAGATGTTTCTAAACTAGAAGTTGACAGGTTCTGTTCTGAAACATGTGGGAACATACCAGGTTTCCCTAAAAAACACTGTAACATTAGAAATTTATGTGGAAACTGAGCTTTAAAGAAAAAAGAAAGAAAAATAGATTTTCTGGCAAAAAGATAATAACTCTTCTGTTATACTCAACTTATCAATGAGTAGCAAATCACACAGGTGTTTGACTTGGTGTAAAAATGCTGCTGTTTTCTTAACTAAATGTCAATTAACAAATTCAAGAAACCAATACATCTAGAAAGAGAATGTCACAGGTTTGCAGTGACCTTAGACAAGGGAGGCAACAGCGACTACTCCCCAGACTCTCTTATATTTTTCTACAGGTGGATTAAGTCAGGTAAAGGAATTTTAAACATAATCAGATCATTGGTTTTTCTGTAAGATATCTTATATTCCTCTGAAGTACTCAGAAAAACAAGGATCTTCCTGGCTATGGCCACACATCACAGGGAAACCAAATCAGGGGAAAGAGTCAACTGCTTCTGCCCTAGGACTGGATGTCACAACAAACTTTTTTTCAGTTACTCATTTCTCCCTTTCTATATTTTATTCATAAATTATTTTTACTACCTGGTCAAATTGATAAGACTTGCTGACTTGATCCAAACTTAAGATCCTGAAATAGATTTTGCTACCTGAATTTTAGTAAATGGTTGCCTTTCCCTACACTTAGCATGTGGCCAAACACACCTTGCTAAATTAGGCTACAAGCCCTGTCCATTTTGGCTTGTTCTGCCTTGATGTATCTATGACCTGATATGATACAAATGTCAAATGTACAATAAATCATATTAAACCATCTAACAAATGCATGCTGCTGGACATAAAAAGAGATAAGAGTTCAGGCCATAAACATCACCAGTACTAGAAAATTCCAAAGTGGATATATGCAAAGTTTTTCAGTATAATGGGATTTAATTCACCTAGACCTGTTAAATGAGTCTGAGGATGTGTGAGAGAAAAACCACTTAAAGCCAAGGGAAAGAACAAGTGGGAAGCAAAAGGCAGAAAAATTACAGGAACTCACATGAGGATGGGAATAATTCTCATCAGCCAAAGATGAAAGTATACATATAAGAGGCACTGGGCAGAATGCTCAGAAAGTTGGTGCCATAGTAGTGGGACTAAATTAGCACTAGTCTGAAGATTTCTTTGAGACTTCCCTAACAGAACTTAAAAGGAAGTTTTGAAAGTATCTCACTAATTCCAAGTAATGTAGCTGCTGCATGTGAGAAGCAAAATATATTATTTAAAGGAAAAAAACCACAAAATTAAAAAATCAACAAGTATAAAATTTTAAATGTCCAGACTACAACCAAAATTGACTGGGCATGCAAGAAGTAGGAAAATATGACCCAGAATCTTTAAAAAAAATCAATAAAAATAGACCTCAAAATGATAAGAGATGATGAAATTAACAGACAAGGATGTTAAAAACAGCTGTTATAAATATTATCCATATGTTCAAGGTGATTCAGGAAAATATGACCATGATTAGGAGAGAAATTGTAAATGTTAAAAGATAAAGGAAACGACTCGAAATGAAAATCATAATATCTGATCTGAACTGAAAAACAGTCTAGATGAGATTAACAGCAGAGTAGCTATACAGGAAGAAAATATCAGAGAATTTGAAGACATAGCAATAACTAGCAAGACTGAAATAGAGGCAGAAAAAAAGTATAATAAATATAAGAACAGAGCAATAGCGACTACTGGGATATATCAAGTGGTCTAATACGGATGAATTTAGAGTCCTAGTAGGATAAGATAGAACAAAATATTTGAAAATTACTAGCCAACAATTTTCAAAATTTCATAGAAACTATAAATTCACTGTATCTGAGAGGTTCAGTAAATCCTAAACATGGATGGACCTAGAGATTATCATATTAAGTGAAGTAAGTCAGACAGAGAAAGACAAATTTCATATGATATCACTTATATGTGGAATAAAAAAATGATACAAATGAACTTATTACAACACAAAAATAGACTCACAGACACAGAAGACAAACTTATGGTTCCCAAAGAAGAAAGACGGGGGGAGGGATAAATTAGGAGTTTGGGATTAATAGATACACACTACTATGTATAAAGTAGATAAACATTAAGGACTTACTGTATAAGAAAGGGAACTATATCCAATAACTTGTAATAACCCATAAAAGAAAAAAATTTGAAAAGAATACACATACTCATACATAACTGAATCACTTTGCTGTACACCTGCAACTAACACAACATGGTAAATCAACTATACATTAATTTAAAAAAACTTAAGCCAATAAACAACAAAAAATCCTAAGCTGTAAATCTATATAAAAGCAAACAAAGCACATTATAATCAAATTGCTGAAGACCACTGATGAATAGAAAACCTTAAAAGTACTCAGAGACAGAGGAATGAAAACATGAATGTTCACAGACTTCTCATCAGAAACAGTGAAAGTTATAAGACAGTGGAGAGACATTTTTAAACAATTGGAAGAGGGGACTGACCACCCAGGGGCATAAGGTAATTTTTCAAGGTGATAAAAATGTTCAATACCTTGATTGTGGTGGTTTTTATACAATATTCATACTCATAAACTGATACTCAAAATTGATAAATTTTATTATATGTAAATTACTTCAAAAAATGTGATTATAAAAAAGATGAAGCTTAACTTGGGGAAAATGGTGTTAGCATAATTTCAGAGTTTCAGATTAGAGAATTTTTTTAAAAAGAAAATTCATTAAAAAAAAAAATCACAGAGCAGAAGCAAGAAGAATTACAATCCTGCAGCCTGTGGAAGAAAAACCAGATTCACAGAAAGACAGACAAGATGAAAAGGCAGAGGGCTATATACCAGATCAGTCGAGGAAGTGCAGAGAGTCCCATACAGGATAAACTCATGGAAAAACACGCCAAGACACATAGCAATCAAATTGGCAAAAATTAAAGACAAAGAAAAATTATTTAAAGCAGCAAGGGAAAAACAACAAATAACATACAAGGGAATTCCAATAAGGTTAACAGCTGATTTCTCAGCAGAAACGCTACAAGCCAGAAGGGAGTGAAATGATATATCTAAAGTGATGAAAGGGAAGAACCTACCACCAAGATTACTCTACCTGGCAAGGATCTCATTCAGATTTGATGGAGAAATCAAAAGCTTTACAGACAAGCAAAAGCTAAGAGAATTCACCACCACCAAACCAGCTCTACAGCAAATGCTAAAGGAACTCCTCTAAGTGGGAAACACAAGAGAAGAAAAGGACCTACAGAAACAAACCCAAAACAATTAAGAAAATGGTCATAGGAACAT
>NC_041219.1:19662062-19662527 GCF_002837175.3 Physeter macrocephalus | reverse complement strand
ATCCAAGAAGAAGCTATAACAATTATAAATATATATGCACCCAACATAGGAGCACCTCAATACATAAGGCAACTGCTAACAGCTATAAAAGAAGAAATCGACAGTAACACAATAATAGGGTGGATTTTAACACCTCACTTACACCAATAGGGAGATTATCCAAACAGAAAATTAATAAGGAAACAAAAGCTTTAAATGATACAATAGACCAGATAGATTTAATTGATATTTATAGGACATTCCATCCAAAAACATCAGATCACACTTTCTTCTCAAGTGCGCATGGAACATTCTCCAGGATACATCATATCTTGGGTCACAAATCAAGCCTCAGTACATTTAAGAAAATTGAAATCATATCAAGCATCTTTTCTGACCACAACGCTATGAGATTAGAAATCAATTACAGGGAAAAAAAAGTAAAAAACACAAACACATGGAGGCTAAACAATACGTTACTAAATA
>NC_041219.1:19660282-19661748 GCF_002837175.3 Physeter macrocephalus | reverse complement strand
ATGAGAAAGGAGAAGTTACAACAGACACCGCAGAAATACAAAGCATCCTAAGAGACTACTACAAGTTACTCTACGCCAATAAAATGGAAACCTGGAAGAAATGGACAAATTCGTAGACAGGTATAACCTTCTAAGACTGAACCAGGAAGAAATAGAAAATATGAACAGACTAATCACAAGTAATGAAATTGAAACTGTGATTAAAAATCTTCCAACAAACAAAAGTCCAGGACCACATGGCTTCACAGGTGAATTCTATCAAACATTTACAGAAGAGCTAACACCCATCCTTCTCAAACTCTTCCAAAAAACTGCAGAGGAAGGAACACTCCCAAACTCATTCTATGAGGCCACCATCACCCTGATACCAAAACCAGACAAAGATACTACAAAAAAAGAAAATGTCAGACCAATATCACTGATGAATACACATGTAAAAATGTAAAAAAAAAACCCAGAATCCAACAACACATTAAAAGGACCATACACCATGATCAAGTGGGATTTATCTCAGGGATGCAAGGATTCTTCAGTATACACAAATCAATCAGTGTGATACACCATATTAACAAATTGAAGAAGAAATACCATATGATCATCTCAATAGATGCAGAAAAAGCTTTTGACAAAATTCAACACCCATTTATGATAAAGACACTCCAGGGTTTCCCTGGTGGTGCAGTGGTTGAGAGTCGGCCTGCTAATGCAGGGGACATGGGTTTGAGCCCTGGTCCAGGAGGATCCCACATGCTGTGGAGCGACTAAGCCTGTGCGCCACAACTACTGAGCCTGCGCTCTAGGGTCTGTGAGCCACAACTACTGAGCCCATGCACCACAACTACTAAAGCCCGTGTGCCTACAGCCCATGCTCCACAATAAGAGAGGCCACCGCAGTGAGAAGCCCGTGCACAGCAACGAAGAGTAGCCCCCACACGCCTCAACTAGAGAAGAGCCCACGTGCAGCAACAAAGACCCAGTGCAGCCAAAAATAAAATAAATTAAAAAAAAAACACTCAAGAAAGTGGGCAGAGAGGGAACCTACCTCAACATAATAAAGGCTATATACAACAAACCCACAGCACATCATCATTCTCAATGGTGAAAAACTGAAAGCATTTCCTCTAAGATCAGGAACAAGACAAGGATGTCCACTCTCTCCACTATTATTCAACATAGTTTTGGAAGTCCTAGCCACGGCAATCAAAGAAGAAAAAGAAATAAAAGGAATATAAACTGGAAAAGAAGAAGTAAAACTGTCACTGTTTGCACACGACATGATACTATACATAGAGAATCCTAATGATGCCACTAGAAAACTACTAGAGCTAATCAATGAATTTGGTAAAGTAGCAGGATACAAAATTAATGCACAGAAATCTCTTGCATTCCTATACACTAATGATGAAAATCTGAAAGAGAAATTAAGGAAACAATCCCATTTACCACTGCAACAAAAAGAATAAAAT
>NC_041219.1:19659400-19659979 GCF_002837175.3 Physeter macrocephalus | reverse complement strand
TGGCATTTTTTACAGAACTAGAACAAAAAATCTTAAAATTTGTATGGAGACACAAAAGACCCCGAATAGCCAAAGCAGTCTTGAGGGAAAAAAACGGAGCTGGAGGAATCAGACTCCCTGACTTCAGACTATACTACAAAGCTACAGTAATCAAGACAATATGGTACTGGCACAAAAACAGAAATATAGATCAATGGAATAGCATAGAAAGCCCAGATATAAACCCACACACCTATGGTCAACTAATCTATGACAAAGGATGCAAGGATATACAATTGAGAAAAGACAGTCTCTTCAATAAGTGGTGCTGGGAAAAATGGACAGCGACATGGAAACGAATGGAATTAGAACGATCCCTAACACCATACACAAAAATAAACTCAAAATGGATTAGAGACCTAAATGTAAGACCAGACACTATTAAACTATTAGAGGAAAACATATGAAGAACACTCTTTAACATAAATCACAGCAAGATCTTTTTTGATCCACCTCCTAGATTAATGGAAATAAAAACAAAAATAAACAAATGGGACCTAATGAAACTTAAAAGCTTTTGCACAGCAAAGGAAACCATAA
>NC_041219.1:19613308-19659050 GCF_002837175.3 Physeter macrocephalus | reverse complement strand
TAATGAAACTTAAAAGCTTTTGCACAGCAAAGGAAACCATAACAAGAAGAAAAGACAACCCTCAGAATGGGAGAAAATATTTGCAAATGAATCAATGAACAAAGGATTAATCTCCAAAATATATAAACAGCTGAAGCAGCTTGATATTAAAAAAACAAACAACCCAATCCAGAAATGGGCAGAAGACCTAAGTAGACATTTCTCCAAAGAAGACATACAGATGGCCAAGAAGCACATGAAAAGCTGCTCAACATCACTAGTTATTAGAGAAATGCAAATCAAAACTACAATGAGGAATCACCTCACACCAGTTCGAATGGGGATCATCAGAAAATCTACAAACAACAAATGCTGGAGAGGGTGTGGAGAAAAGGGAACCCTCCTGCACTGTTGGTGGGAATGTAAATTGATACAGCCACTATGGAGAACAGTATGGAGGTTCCTTAAAAAACTAAAAATAGAATTACCATATGACCCAACAATCCCACTACCGGGCATATACCCAGAGAAAACCGTAATTTAAAAAGACACATGCACCCCTATGTTCATTGCAGCACTATTTACAATAGCCAGGACATGGAAACAACCTAAATGCCCATCGACAGATGAATGGATAAAGAAGATGTGGTACATACATACAATGGAATATTACTCAGCCATAAAAAGGAATGAAATTGAGTCATTTGTAGAGACTTGGATGGATCTAGAGACTGTCATACAGAGTGAAGTAAGTCAAAAAGAGAAAAACAAGTATCGTATATTAACTCATGTATGTGGAACCTAGAAAAATGGTACAGATGAACTGGTTTGCAGGGCAGAAACTGAGACACAGATGTAGAGAAGAAACGTACGGACACCAAGCGGGGAAAGCCAGGGAGGGTGGGGGGATGAATTGGGAGATAGGGATTGACATGTATACACTGACGTGTATAAAATTGATGACTAATAAGAACCTGCTGTAGAAAAAAATAAATAAAATAAAATTAAAGAAAAAAAAGAAAACAATCAAGGGACTTCCCTGGTGGCTCAGTGGATAAGAATCCACTTGCTAATGCAAGGGACACGGGTTTGATCCCTGGTCCGTGAAGATCCCACATGCCATGGAGCAACTAAGCCCATGCGCCACAACTACTGAATCCCGCACACCTAGAGCCCGTGCTCCGCAACAAGAGAAGCCACTGCAAGGAGAAGCCGGTGCACTGCAAAAAAGAGTAGTCCCCGTTTGCCGCAACTAGAGAAAGCCCACGTGCAGCAATGAAGACCCAATGCAGCCAAAAATAAATAAAATTAATTTTTTTTTAAAGTTTAAAAAAAAATCACAAAATTTTTTTTTCGTTTACATCTAGGTACTGCCATATTCCAAACAGAGGCATGAATTCACATATACTTATAATACATACTTTAACAGATACCAACCTTCTCTTTTCAGAAAATAAAACAAAATCAAATTACTGGCAGAAAGGAAATAATTTTAAATAGCAAGCTATGGGATTTAGATGACTCAAAAAGTAATTCCCAGCAAATGTCTTTTCTATAAACACAAAACCTAAGTTGACATCATACTAAAAGTGTCACATAATCCATGGTATGGATCAAAATTATCATTTCAAATTTGCATTAGTTCATACATGTACAAAAATTATTTTAGGTAGAAGATATTTTTTAAACTATTTTTACAAACCTGTTTTGTTTTGAGTAACTTTAAAATTATTTTTTATTAACTTTTCCCAAGTAATTAGTATACACAGAACAATTTTCATCAAACTATGTTCTCTGCAACTGTAATAAAGTATGTACATAGGGTGCAACATTGTTTCTTTACCTCCAGTTTATTTCTTGAAGAAGTGGGTTTCCAGTGAGAGACAATTCATGGAGAGAAAAGCATGCATCAAACCACCTTAGGGCACTTGTAAGATCTATAGAAAATAAACAATAAAAATTATTATGAAAGTTATCACAGATAAAGAAAAATAATCATAAATCAATGACCATTTTATTTATGGGTTAGCTATTAAAGCAAGGCAACAAAAAATATTTATTTTGCAGAATATGATATGCTTTTAAAAGGAGAGCATATTACGAACATAGACTCTGCTGTCAAAATACATATTTCTACCATTTAGCCACTGTGTGAATTTATGCAAATCATACAACTGCTTGATGACTCAGGTTCATCTCTATCTCATAGGGTGAGGATTAAATGAGATAATGTATGTAAAGGGCTTAGGGCAGTTTGCCCCATATTGTAAATATAAAATCTAAAAAAGTAAAATCAAAAGTAATAGGATAGTAGTAAAATTGAACGTATGCCTAAACAGAATTATATTTATACTTTCAAAAGTAAAAATAGTAGGTCAATCTAGGATACATTAAGAGTAATTTATACCAGAATTACTCTCCCACAGAAAACAATCATAAAACTGAGCAATAAACATGAAGCACCTGTTTTTAAGCCTCACTCAGAGAAAAGGGAAACACACATGGTGAGCTGACAATCACAATGGTTTTCTGCCTAAATGCATTTTACCTTAGAGCAAGAAAAGTGGAAACCAAGCAAAGAGGCTGTTTTGCTGAGTGAGGAGGCAAAGTTTAGATGTGAAGCTGGAATTTATGGTGAAAAGTTCTGAGAAGAAGCTGTGTGTGCATATGTTGCGGGGAGGAAATTGGGGGAAGAAGTCTATGTGAGGATTTGCCACAGGTCCTTGGAGTGCTAGGAGTTACAGGCAGGGCAACACTCTGAAAAACCTAGCAGAGATAACCTGCTATCAGGCTAAGAGCCGAATGATGACATTATAGTTCATGCAGCAGTGAAAGACATTGGAATTTCAGCCCCGTCAGATGAGACTCAACTGAATAGCTCAGAGATTCAGCTAAAATCCAGAAAGACCATGCATTAGGAGTGAAGACAATGCCCTGGGGTAGAGGCATGCACTGAGAGTTGAAAACTAAAATGACTTGTCCTAGGAGGGAATGAAATTAAGGCTGACAGCAGCAAAATTATCCACCAATACTTTAACTGCCTGCCAGAATTATACTTAATACCCTTTAAAAGGAAGACAACAACAGCCAGACTGAGCAAACTGTACTACGAACAATGTTCAACATACAGTTATAAATTATTGGACATAAAAAGAAATAGGAAAATATGACTTATCATTAAGAGAAAATCAGTTAATAGGGACACATCCCAACATAGGCAAAATGTAAATCAATTTTTTGACAAAGACATCAAAGTCATTCAATGATGAAAATAGTTTGTTCAACAAATGTTGCTGGAACAGTTAACTAAATATCCATATTAAAAACTGAACTCATCCTCTACTTCAAACCTTTCATAAAAATTAATTTGAGGTGGATCACAGACCTAAAAGTAAAAACTTAAAGTACAAGACTTCTTACTTTCTTACAAGAAAGTAAGAAAGCATAGAAAATCATCTCAATCTGGAGGTAGAAAAATATTACAAAGGACACAGAGAGCAAAAACTATTAAAAATAATAAAGTTTCACCAAAGTTGAAAACTTCTGCTCATCTAAAGATATCGTTAACAAAATTAATAGGTAAAAGAGGGACTGGGAGAAACATCCACAAAACATGTCTGACAAAGAATTTCATCCAGAATATATAAAGAATTTATTCAAATCAATAAAAGGCAAATAACCAAATTTTTAAAATGGTAAGACACATGAATAGACACAAAAGAATATACAGAAATCATCAATAAATACATGCAAAGAGGTTCAATATCATTATCCATCAGGGAAATGCAAACTAAAACCATAATGAGATAACACAATGAAATACTAAAAACCCTGTAAGAATGGAGCGATTGGAACTCTTACACATCACTAGCGGGGAAATAAAATGTTACAACTATTTTGGAAAACAGTTTTACCAGTTTCTTAGAGAGTTAAACATGCACCTACTCTATTATCCAGTAATTACACTCTGAACATTTACCCAAGGGAACTGAAAACATATGTTTACAAAAATATTTGTACAAGAATTTCCATAGGAACTTTGTAATCATAGTAGCCTCAAACAGCAAACAATTAAAATATCAATAAACAGGATAATGGACAAAGTGTAATATATTTATACAAAGGACTACACTTCAGAAAAAAAAGACTACCTATACAAACAACTGAACAACTGATGTGGTGGAATGTCACATGAATGCCAAGCAAATATTATTTGATCTCATTAATACAAAGATGAACAACAGTCAAATTTAACCTATGGTGACAAATTTAGAACTGTGATTGTCTCTATGAGGGGACTGGCTGAAAATGGGGATGGGGAAATTTGGGGGGAGGGACTGTTTAACCAAATCAATTCATCATTCTTTAATTTAATAAACTTTGATGCACAGGCTCAGCGGCCATGGCTCAAGGGCCCAGCTGCTCCGCGGCACGTGGGATCCTCCCGGACCGGGGCACGAACCCGTGTCCCCTGCATCAGCAGGTGGACTCTCAACCACTGCGCCACCAGGGAAGCCCTAATTTAATAAACTTTTAATGGATGTCTGGTTAGGAGTCAACAACTTACACAAGTTTGTTTACTTATCTTCATTAGGCTATTCATTTCATAGGTAAAAGATATATGAATTTTAAATAAGAATATAATTCTGACATTTTCCCAGGTTTACCAGAAAGATATGGAAGTAATATGATTTTAAAAGTGGAGAGAAATTTTTAATTAAATTATTTCACCACACATTTGAAGGAGTTTAGAATACACGGCACCTCAGTACGCCATTCTGGCATTTTGACTATTTTGAGTTAAAGGCACTTAAAAAAGAGCAGATGCAAGGGCCCTCTGACCTTCCTTCTTTTTCTTCAAAGCAGGAGATTAAATTCCTATGTGAAAGATATTCGACCTATACCAGAAGCAAAGGGACATTCTTATCACATGGACAGGAAGTCCAGGCCAAGAGATATGTATACAAACAAACCTGTTAAACTAGCCTCTGTTTCCTAGTCACTTTTCCATCCAATTAACTACCGTAGCCCATGCCCCTCTGCCTCATCACATTTTCACAATTTACTACTCTTTGTCCAGCTCACTATGTAAGTTCAACTCTAATTGCTTCTTGGGGTCTTTATTTTCTTGTGAGAACTCCCATGTCCATGTAAAAAAAAAAAACAATTAAAACTTGTATTCTCTTTTTCTGTTTATCTGACTTAACATCAGTTTAATTCTCAGGCTTAGCCTGAGAAGGTAGAGGAAATTTTTCCTCCTCTACACCATTTTGTATAGATATGTTATTTATAAATGCCATTAACTCATTTACCCAAAACAACGCCTTACCATACTTGGAACAGAAATTCAAAAGCCTATTATTTAAAAAACAATTATATATTACTATAAACTTACCAGAAAGACAATTGTTGCTGATATCTAGTTTTTCCAAAGAGACAAAATGAAAAAGTGGTATGATTTTTGTCAAGCTGAAAACCAAAATGGAATTTATAAAAATTTTAAATTGGAATGTTCTTAATATTATTGATATAATTATATATTTATATGACAATTATATAATGTTATAAATTATAAATTTGGCAGAAATGTATAACTATATACAACTGCATTTTCACAATAGAATACAATAATATAATCTTTACTAACAGTACTTATTAAAATGCAGTAATTATAAGATTTTAAGTATTTATTCTATAATGAAAGATTTATATTTATTTCTAAAGAGAAGTTACCATGGAATTGCTAGTATCAATCATAATTATCATGAAGCTTAATGTGTACTTGGTATTTAAATAAAAATAAATGGGTTTTTTGTTGTTATAGTTCTGTTTTATCTTTGCATATGGCCAAATTTACACAGAATTCATATTTTCTATGTATGTTTTTTCTGGCTCAAACATTTAACAAACCATTAAGAGGTAAAAACATAAAAAATATGTATTTTTACTTTTTAACAATATAACTTTAATTAGAGTCACTAGTTTTGTTTCTAATTTTAAAAAGGTTTCGTTTACTAGATTAAAAGTATTATAAGTCCTGTAAGTGCAAAAGGTTACACTGGGGTTATTTTTAAATTGGAAATATTCATTTAAGGAACACATAATAGAAACTGTTTTCTATTGATAGAATAGACTTAAATTTGGCAGAAATATACTAATTTTTAAAATTAATACTCATAATTAAAACAAGCATGTTCAAATTCTAATAATAATAAACTTTTCTCCTACTTTTAAAAGTTTCTATCATTTTCTAAGATACAATTGTCATTAAGACCCCATAATCAAACAAGGAACATAAGTGATCCTGAAAATATTCACTGTATTGATAACAAAAGCTATGAAGGGAAAATTAATTTTAGTTTGATTTACATTTCCAACTAAGACAAGTTTACACTTACTTTGTTACATAATATCACATTACCCTAGCTATTTGGCAATAAAAATTAAGCTAGTTCATCTAAATCTTTAAACAAGATAAAAATTACTTTGTATAAAATATATTCTCATCACAAATACAAAACTAATCTGAACTTAATCCCCTCTATAAATGTTGAAGATCCATATATGTTCAAAATACACTTCCACTAAATGAGTATTTCTGGTACAAAAAAGAAAAAAAAGTATGCATTCGTTTCCACTTCTACTTTCTTGTTTTTTTTATATTGTCCCTCCAGTTTACCTGGCAGAGATTTTTACATCTTTATTTCTACCAACACCATGCCGTGGTAGGAAAAAAAAAAAGTACTATTATTCTAAGATCAGAAGCTTACAGGATAATACTGTGACTGGAAGCCTCATGGCACAAAGCCAACCCTTGTACTGACATTAACTCCTCTCTTGTATTATCCTGTTCTGCATTAGAATAGAGACAGAAGATGCTACTGATGATAAAATAGACTAAATAAGGAGTCTGGAAGACCTCTCTGATTGTAGCCAATCCTAAGTACAATATTACTATTTACACTACCTATACAGCACTGCTTCTTAAAAACAATTTCCAGGGGAAAAATCCAAGGTAATAAAAGAAAAAGTGATCAAATATTGGCCATTACATTTGCATATACAGTTCATAATTTGTACACACACTCTTTAATAAAAAATTTACTGAAATGTCACATGTACACTGAAAAAGAAACTTAAAACTTTGTCAAACCGTAATTAGTGCATTCAAGTCCTAATTTTGTGACATTTCCTATTCAGGCATTCTAGATCATTACTACAAGTAAGAAATTTAAGTTATTTAAGTGAAAATACAATGATAATAAATGTATTTATTAAAAGAAAATTCTTGTTTCTTTTTTACCGTTAGTATATTTCTAATGCTAAATCTTTACCCTCCTAAAAGGATTTTGAAAGATTAATAGATAATGAGTTTTTCCTCTTTTTTCAGACTATCTCATGTTTTTAACCAATAAGTTATATGGCAATATTTGGTAACATATAGGTTATATGAAGACATTAACTAAAAATAACCAATAAAGTTTTAGAATTAAAAATAAAAATTCCCTTTGCAAAAATAAAGTATTTCTTCAGGTGAAGAAATATTTGGTTTGACCACATATTTTTCATAATATCGACATTTTGGCTTTTCAGATAACCATGCTTTTAGAATCATGTTCCTTTTTGGAAATTTTAATCAAGAAAATTGGCTATTTATTCACCATTAGGATGGCAGAAACCTAATAGTAGAATTGTTTTTATTTTAACCTCTAGAACTTTTCCTTTTACTGACATTCTGTGTATATTTTTTCTAAGAAAATTCAAACCAGAAAGACAAAGGACATTAGTGAAAACCTAATACCATTTGACCTTGTCACATTAGCCCTGGGCATAAAAAAGATATAAATTTCAAAGACGACAAAAAGCAAAAGATTTGTACAATGAGCAGCCAATGGGTAATAGTTTCCACTTTCTGCTCCTACTTAGGGTCTCACTGGAAGTAGAAAGGCTTATGAAGCTGGAAAGTCTTCCAGTTAGAACTCCACTGAGAAAAACTTAAAACAGTCACATGTCCTAATGAAAATTTAAAACAGAAGTCAGGATGAAACACGTATTTCAAACAATATGTACTAAGTATCATTCTTTATATGTATTTCATTTGTTGGAAAAAAGCATATGGGCACATAATTTCTTCCTCGTGATGAACATATTTATTAAAAATTAAAAGAAAAACACATACAATTTAAAAGACATACCACACACAAATCCAAATATCACATTTACAAAATTCTCAGGTTTTCAAAATGTATTGACGTATATTTTCCTTTTGGGTAATCATTAAAATCCCATAAAATAGGTAAGGTAGGTGTTACCACCCTTTTTACAAGTGAAAAAACTGAGGATTAGGTAGTGAGAAAAGAGTTAATCAGTGTCAACTGACAGATAAGTTGTAGATTCAGAATTCAAACCCAGATCTGTTGACCCTGAGTTTTATCAAACCTAAAATAGTTCTTAAAAAGTCAATGCATGTGTAAAAGCTTAACATAAAATGGGTAATTTCTACAGTTAATGATATTAGCTTATGGTGAAAAATCCCAAGTTTGAAGATAATTTTTCACTACGATTTTAGGAAATAATTTCACTACTCTATATGTTCATTTCTATCAATCTCATCTCCCTGGTGTCCTCAGGACTTATTCTTTCATCCTCCTGGAAACGGTAGGAGGTTACTTGTGCAAAGAGCTTTGAGAGACCCATTAAAAATATCTTCAAATATAAGTGACAATATTATTAAAAATTCAAAATAGCATATATTATATAATAATTTCACCACTTTTTTATATAGCTAAGTTCAACAAATTGTTATTTTACATCTAAGAGTTTTTTGAGGGTCAGGACATATGGTACTCAGTTTTGTATCCCCTAAAATGGCAAACACCACCTCAATATCCAAATGTTATAAAGTTAAACAAACAAAATTATAGATATGGATTATTTGGTTTAAGTATCCCAGTTATTGTTATCAACTCTAAAATTTTTTTAATAGTCCAGTTTATTATAAAATTATAAAATTCCTGGTCATATCAGATTGATATGAGAAACAAGGCACATCATATTGATAGGGTAAAAATCTATCAGCTAGTGTTAATTTTAATTTTTAAAAGCAGAATATTTCTTTGATGACTTAAATTGTCCAAAGAAATAAAGGCATTATTTCTCAAATGATGTTCTTGATTTAAATATTTTCTAAATTCTTTAAAGATTATTATGCTTATCAATGTGGCTTGAGATCTAGTTCTATAAAATATACTAGATATGTCAATTACTGAGTGATTTACTTCATATGTCCAAAGCATAGCTGAGTATTTCTATTGAAATTGTATTTCTTACCTGAAAAATATTGTGAAAAGATCCAATAAGTTTGTGATGGCCCAAATTATTTAAATAGTAGTATCTGACAGTGCTGTTCCTGGTAAATATCCTTTTAAAGACAAATCAACTTTCATATTTTAGATGTGATTAAAATAATTTGAGGGAATTTTAAAATACAGATTCAGTTTTTGATCTGTCAAATAGTAGAATAGTTTAATAGGTGAAAGTTAAATCATTTAGGACATATATGCTCAAAGGACGAGCACTATTGTGACAGAGATTGAGAGAAAACTATGTTTGGGAGGGGACAGGTACGTATATATTAACATTGAGTTGTCTTGTTCACTTGTTTTGCAAGAATTGTATAACTCACAGAAGCAACTTCTTGTTAAAGATAGTTCCTTTCCCCTACTCCTTGTGCCTTTGATGAACAAATTAATCATATTAGGGTGAATAGGTCTCAATGAAATATTAAACAGAGGTAGACATACACATATTTTGCTCCTGTTTTGGTTTTAGACAGTTATTCTCTGCAAAGATCCAGATGTTTGGTGGTTTTAAGTGGATCTTCTGTGGCAGGTACCCATCTCGACTTAATGTTAAGGTATTTTTTTTTAAGTGTTACTTTATATCCTTAGGGAAATCAAATTTAAATCAATCTTAACAGTTACAAAAAGATATGCAAGTTGAGAGCAGATTAAAAATCTTTCTTCCAGGACTTAATAAGTACCATTTGAGAGAATGAGACGTCCTTCTGAATTAAATTAACTACCTCCTGTATTTTCCAAGAACTATATCTTTATAAATATAAACAAACCTGCCCTGAGAGATTTCCATAAGTACATTTTTGAGAAGAAACAAAATGAGTAAGATAAGTGACAATTAAAATTCTACTAAAATTTGAGGATATGTCAATACACTTTTTTTTAATTCTATGAAGTTATATTTATAATTTATGTCCAATTTATTGTAATGTACATTCCTTGAATTACTGGAAAAACCTAACAGCTTTTCTACTTATTATGAAGATCACACATTTATGTTAATCATTCACTGCATTTAAGCTTAATTAAGCAAATTATATTTTTACCTGTTTTGAGAGATACTCAGGATTTGTAGTAAAGGCAGCCAATATGAAGAAAATGTTTCCACACTTGAAATGCTGTTATCATCCAAGTGCAATTCTCTTAGAAGAACATGATTCTCCAAGGATGGAAGCTATATTTAAATTTGGGTTATTAGCTTATATTAAGCAAAATATTTTTGTCATTTAGCCAAATTTAAAACAATAAAACCTACCAAAACTAACAACAGACATATTCTGGTAAACAGCACATCATAAATCAAAGTATAATATTATGAGAATTTAGTATGAATAAAATTTCCAATAATGATTTTCATAGTTAGCATTTTTTTAATACTTTGTGACAAATTTTAATTAGAATTTCAGATAAACTTGGTCCCACTTACACACTGAATCATAACTGAAAAGTTATGATCTACTATATTTTAGTATTATAAAAAACTAATGTTAAATTAGATTTCTTATAAGGTATTGTAATTATGTTGAACATTTTTTAAATAGTGAAAAGTATATAATAGTTTAAACTGGAAATCAAATACAGCTGATAAGTAAAAAGAATAAAAGTTAAAACTGCTTTTAAAATGTATGATTGATATTTCTAGCAAAAGAAAAATGCTGTGTTAATCACAGAAATCAATTAATTCAAAGCAATTACCTCACTTAGATAATTTCCCTGTAACTTCAGTATTTGGAGCAATCCACAGTTTTCAATGCCCTCAACTTCAGTAAGATGATTATGTGAGCAATCCAGGTATATAATGGTAGGCGTATCACAAAGACCTTTTGTACTAATTAACTGATTATGGTCCAAAATTAGTTGCTGAAGATTTTTCAACGATTCTAAGCCACCTGGAAGAAAAAAATTTCCATGATCACTTTATCATACATTCTTCCAGACTCTAGAGTTTCAATTTTTTTCTAAATAACTGCATCTTTTTATTTCCAATATTCCTAATTATAAGACTTAGCCCAAGTTCCTGGTGAAAAATGTGTAAGTGTAAAATGTATTATTATTTAAACTTGTGCCTAAGAGACGTATTTTTGAATGACTTAATTATATATCACTTCAAAATTGAACAAAATACTAGAAGTCATACATTGGGCATTGAATGTTTTATTTTCAATTGACAATGGAACAAGGGAGAGGGAGGAATCATTGAAAAAATAACAGTTTTCAATTCAATTCCAAGGTCTTTGAATTTTCAATGCTTGGTTCAGGTTGTTGCAGAATGTAACTACAGAATGTAATTGCAGAATGCAATTTTTCTACCATAGAAATATCTACCTTAGATTCACAAATGAAGTAGGTGCAACTGTATTAAAACCAATAAAATATTAGTATATTCTTCTGGTATTATAAGATTGTCACAAGTGGCCTCCTTTTTACTCAGATAAACTTAAAATCAATATGATTCCAATCTAAAAACTATCAGAGGAGTCTTAGACTATAGCTCAGTGGCCATAAAAAAAAACCTGATAAGGCTGTTTAAATAAGTCATCATAGTTAGCACTGGAAAGAGATGCTGAGGAAGTCTGTAAAAATTTCATGGAAGATATTAAACATCTAGAAAATTTTATTTAGATTGAATATTGGACTACATATGTTCTCTGTAGTTACTACCCTGTGTAATATTAGGTTACACGCTGAAGTGCTGAAGAAAGGTAAAGGATTTGGCACACAAGCTAAAAATAAAAGGAAATAGCACATAAAGCAGAACAATTGGGAGAGGAAAAGGCAGATGAGATTCTGTGATGATGGGAGTTTTACAATTTTACAAAGGCATTTTACCATTATCAAAGGCATTTTTATTTACACTAAATTATATACGGTCAACAGTGTGAGCCAGAGTGGGCAAAGGAGTATGAAGAGGCCACTGCTTGACAAGTAGTGAAGCAGCCGAAGACTTTTGCTACAGGCATCCACGGAGTAAACAGGATGAAAGCCACAGCGCAGTGGAAGTGAAGACAGTGAGTGTAGACTACTTGTTAGATATTTGACAATGGAGAGAAGATCCTCCAAAGTCCTTAAAATGGAAACCCTATCTCTGAACTCATCCTCTGCTACTGTCCCCTTCTCTTGGTTCATTCTAACATGCTGACCTCCTGGCTGTTCCCTCGAACATGCCACACGTGTTTCCACCTTAGGGCTGCCTACATATGTAAGAAACAACTATCAGTGTGTGACATGTTAGGCTAGGAAGAATTAAATAAAGCTTATCAGCTAACTTCAGATATTAAGACACCATGATTCTCAATCAATATACAGAGAAGTTACACTTATCTATTCAACAACCCATCAGAGATTCCAATCTAGCGAAATTATCATGATTTCAAGCCTCAGATACTAAGGAATCTTTGACTGAGCATTTCTACTTCTAGGAATCCATTATATACTAACACACACACATACACACAACTATGAAGTAATATATAGAGAAATTCCTTGCCATATTATTGAAACAAAGAAATGGAGAAAAGTTAAATGTCTATCAGTAGCGAATAGTTAAATAAATTATGGAGTATCTATCATATGAATACGTATAATCTTCACTATGAAGTAGTCTGACATAGAAGTATGCCCATGATGTACTACTGTATGCAAAACCTAAGGTGCATACATAGGCTTTTAGCTATTGAATATACCTGACTTTCAATCTACACATCTATTAATTGTATTGCGTAGAACAAGGTCTGGATTGATTTGTAAGCAAGTGTGAACAGTGGTTACTACTGCAAAATAAGAAAGAGAATGGGGTAAGCAGAGAGAGAAAGTTTCACTGCTTACATTGTATACTTCTCTATTTTTAAAATTTTAAAATGAGAATGCACTTCTTGTATAATATTTTTTAAAACAATATATTTGAAAAAAATCACAGCAAGTACTGAATAGAACTGTTATTCTGTATTTATTCCTGACCACCACCATCACCAAATGGTTATTGAACTGAAGAAAAATGAGAAAACCTGATGCTGTCATCCATCAGAAGGGTTTGTTAGATAGCCAAAGTGTGGGAACACTGTACATAGACAGGGGAGCATACCTCTTAGATTTTAAGATCAAAGGTTTAAAGGAAAAAGTGAGATGGAAAGTAGATCTTTCAGCCTCACTGAGCCTTGATATGATGGCAGTCCTGTTTGACAGCTTCATTGCAACCTCAAGAGAGACCCTGAGCCAGAACCACCAACTAAGGCAATTCCAGATACCTGATCCACAGAAAATAGGAGGTAATAAATGTCTGTGGTTTTAAATCGCTAAATTTGGGGGTACTCTGCTTCACCAAAGTATATAACTAATATAGTAAGGATCCTATTCTGAAGAAAACATGAGAAAGAAGAAAATATGTTTTGAAAATGTTTTGGGCTAGGGAAGAATATTTACAGAAATTTAATGTAACAAGAATTCAAAGATACTAAAATAACAGATGTAGGTAAACAAATGGACCAAAATAACACCATGACAGAACTAATAAATAATTTAGAAAAAATGTTGTACAGGACAGAGGGCTAAAGAGTGAGTTGCTCACGAGAAGAGATAATCACGCTGAGAACAAAATGTGAAGCAGCAGAAGATAAAGCAGCAAGATTACATTAATTAAATAAAAATAGACATAACAGATAAAGTCAATCAAAATATGGATCATCCATGATTGAAAAACAGAACCAAGCCAAAAAAGTTTTCGAATATATAAAAAACAAAAATTTTCAGAAATGAAGAAATAACAATCTATAGTTTGAAAAGGACATTATATTCCACGAAAAAACTTATGTGGTTTTATTGACAATAAGACGTCTTGCTAAATTTATTAATCAAGGACAAAGAAAATGTTATTCAGGTATCTGGGCAGAAACCAGTCTTGGGGGAGTAAAATCAAGTTAGCCTCTAGTTTAACCACTGCAACACACAATATCAAAATGCAACGAAGCAATGTCCATGAAATACCAAGTGAAAATGTGACCTAAAAATAGAATGCACAGCTATATTTTCATTCAAATATGAAGGCAACTGACAGATACTCTTGAATGTGAAAGAATTCAGGGAATATAGCATCCACTAGTCCTTCTTTTTTTTTTTTTTTTTTTTTTGTGGTATGCGGGCCTCCCTCTGCCGTGGCCTCTCCCACTGCGGAGCCCAGGCTCCGGACGCGCAGGCTCAGCGGCCATGGCTCACGGGCCCAGCCGCTCCGCGGCACGTGGGATCCTCCCAGACCGGGGCGCGAACCCGGTTCCCCTGCATCGGCAGGCGGACGCGCAACCACTGCGCCACCAGGGAAGCCCCCACTAGTCCTTCTTTGAAAAATAAGATGTAAAAAGAGTTAATGAACTATGTAATCCAGACAAGCAGAAGATGAAAGAAGCAGTTTGTCATAAAAAAGACTGGTATTGACCCATTTTCATACAGATCTAATGCTGCTAGAGGAGATAAGATAGAGTCATAAATCCTGATCTGATGTCATAAATCCTGATGTGAAAAACAAAAATTGTGAAGGGAAAAGAAGATTGGAAAAAGTGTAAATATCCTAATTTATTCTATTTTCTTATAGAGTAGTATTGACTAAAATAGATTAATCAAAGCACATCTTTTTATAAATCACTGAACAACAAAAGTATTATAACTGACAAAATTATTAGGGGGAGATGGAATTGTAAATGAGATAATTTTATCATTTGTAGCATGAGGAAGCTAATAGATAGTCTAAAATTTTGCAATCAAAACATTTTCATATAATTTCCTGCTCTATTGCTTAGCAATGTTTTCATGAGCTTTTAAATATGTCCCATCTTAGTAAGTTGTAGGAAAATTTGCTGAAAATGAATGTTTCCAACCAGCAGTTCACGTGTGTATGATTTTTGATCACCGTAAGATTAATCTATAATACCTTAATATATTTCAACAATTGATTACTTTATAAATCACTGTACTTTTAAAAAATTCAAGTTGATATTCTATTTCAGTAGTGATAAAGTTTTGACTGCATCATCTCAAAAGAAGTACTAACAAGTTAGTTGTTACTTTACTATTAGAATATGAAATATATGCCTAGAGCACATCTCTTTATGTATACTCTAATAATTACAGGTATTACTAAGCTTTGTCTCATGTTTAATTAAACTTTACTGAACTAATTATCTAAACCTTCTTTAACTAAACTGTACCCTACGTACATTTACTTATATAGAAAAAGTAGGTATCATTGTCTGAATTGTTACAGATCATGTTCATTCAAGTGATTTCTTATTTTGATCACATTTTTTCATAAATATGCCTCCTCCATAAAGGAGGACATTTTGTTTACCATTTTATATTTGTTATTCCTCAAAGAGTTTTGAATTTCTATTCAGGTGTTAGCTATGCTTATTAGAGTTTTATTTTCTTAATAGTTATATGTGACAATTTTTTCTAATTTCCTGAAATAATAGGCATGAAGTATCTTCTCTGTTAACACATGTAAAGCATTTATAGTTTCCACATTTCTACAAGAAATATGAAAATCTGTTTTTTGCAAAAATAGCTTTACTTGTAATATAAAACTCAACTTGTTCTACAAGTCCTAAGACTGTGTTGTGTCCTCATAGAAACAGAAAAAGGATATAGACAGAATCTCTGCTCAAGTATCATTTACTTGATAAATTCAACTAGAATATTTTTTAAAATTATGACATGTACAATTATTCACAATTTATTAAGTGAATAAAGTTAATTACAAAACAATATTACAGTAGTGATTTTTTTTTTTTTTTTTCGGTAGGCGGGCCTCTCACTGTTGTGGCCTCTCCCGTTGCGGAGCACAGGTTCCGGACGCACAGGCTCAGCGGCCATGGCTCACGGGCCCAGCCGCTCCGCGGCATGTGGGATCTTCCTGGACCGGGGCACGAACCTGTGTCCCCTACATCAGCAGGCGGACTCTCAACCACTGCGCCACCAGGAAGGCCCTACAGTCGTAATTTTTGTGTGTGTGTGCGATTTTTAAAATGGATAGAAAACAATCGGGAAAGCTCACCAATACTGGCTATATCTGGATGGTGGGAATATGACTTATTATTTTATCACTTCACATCATAATTTATAGACAATAAGCGTATATTATTGTGTAGATTAGATTAAAAGTTACTTAGAAAAAAATACAAAATTCCATTTCCAGAAATTTCTGCTCAGATACTGTGATCTTTACCCCTGAAAATAACTAAAAACAGTAATTACATTTTTTAAATGTTTCCAAATGAGCTGTTAAGAAAGCAAAGAATTCTTAGTCCAAAATCTAAATAGATATGGTAGGCAAAGAGAAGCAAGCAGAACAGTAAAGCCAGTTTTCAGTGCGAGAAAACTTGTTAAAGCTGGTGAATATGAAGAGCAATTTCTATAGCCTCACAGTTTAAGGAAACAAAACTTAAAATTCACCAATAGGAGGCAAGTATGACAGGCAATTCCAAGTAAACCTGGACCCCAATCAGCTATACCCAACTGAAGACAGGAAATTAAACTACCTATCTCAAATCTCAGTAAGAGGGGAAAAAAATCCTCCTTTAAAATAATAAATACAAGCTGACTTTCCCATAGGTTTACGACTCAAATTCATTCTCATGGTGATCAGAAAACTTCCACCAAAAATGTAGCACAAATGATTCTAGATTGTTTGTGTCCTTCGGCATCTGAAAAAACTCTAAAGAACAAACTTTAATCTCATAACTAGGAATAATCACAAAGCTTAAATTCCAAGGGAAATAAACAGGTGACGAAAAAAAAAATCACATGAAAAACACAAAGAAATAAGATGCCGTAAGTAAGAGTTAGCAGAAATAACAAATCCCAGCAAAACCAGACCCATATGAAAATCAGAATTAATTCAAATTAAAAACTCAATGACCAGGATTAACAGCAAGTCAGAATTTGTCACTGGAGTATAGGTATATAGAAAGTAACTAGAGGCAGCAAAAAAAAGACAGAAAGACAGAATATAGGAAACACGGAGGCAAGAGTCAGAAAATCTAATATATGTGTAGCGTTTCAACAAATTGAGGAAGAAAAAAACTTTTTGAAGAGATAATGGCTAACAGATAAAATTTAAAAGTGAAAATCACATATTCAATAATTGCATCAGACCCTAAGAGGATGAATTAAAAAGAAATCCATGCCTAGACACATCAGAATAAAAATTCATAACAGGAATAACAAGAAAAAAAATACTTGAAAAGACATAGAAAATACCCTCAAAGTTTCTGAAATTTAACAGACAGCTGACTTCTTAAAGCAATAGTGAAAGTAAAAAAGTAACGGAATGATATTTATGAATTACTGAAAGAAAATAAACTTCAATTTAGAAAAATACACCCAGTTAAATTATGATTTAACAATGAATGTTAAGTAAGCACATTTACAGAAAAATTATCTTCCACAAACTAGTTCTTTTACTAGAGGAAATTTTAAAGGATCTATATCAGGAAGAAGGAAAGTGATCCAAGATCTTAAATGAAAAAAGAGTAACAGGCATCAAAGCAATAAATATGGGCAAATATGATCAAACTTTGACTCTATAAAATAACCATAATATATAGCTTGAAGAGTTAAATAAAAATACATTTAAAATTCTGAAAAACAAACACATATGTAAGGAAATTTGAGGTAAAGATACCAATTAACTTGAGATAAATTGAGTATATTTTATAATTTCTATGGTGACTACTAAATAAAGTATATAACTATCAAAAGATTGAGACAAAAGAGGAAATGAGGGGAAAAATACCAAATAAGTCAAAAGAAGACAAGAGAAGGGGAAAATAGAAAATGTAGCAAAGGCTTTCTGTTTACAGTAACGACGGACTAGGTAATGAGAAAACAAATATAAACATAGCTGCTGAAGGCATTTAAGAACTAAAATGGTATTATAGAATAAGAGGATTAAGGTCCAGAAGAAATGAGGTGAACACATTATTCAGGATATCTATTAATTCTGAGAAAGGAAAGCTTGCAGCATCAGGGGGTGAAAATTTGGGCTCCAGAGCTCTCCTCAGCAAAAGAGGCCTAACAAATCCCTACCTTACTTTTGGTTGGACCTCCGTGTGCTACACATTAATCCAAATATGGAATAGCTCCCAGGGTACTGAAGCCAAGCTTTAAATAATATCAATAGCAAAACATGGATTTAGCTGCACAGAGATCACTAATGCTCGTAGTTTTAAACAATAAAGACCTCTGGAGGAAAATAATAACATCATAGCCTCAAATTGATTCTATAGTTTTGTTTTTCTTAGTATTTTCTGACTGTAAAATGACAAAAAACTAAGCAAGGAAATAACATCATGTGAACAAAAATCAAGAGAACAGATAATAGAAACTATCCACAGGGTATCCAGATAATGAAGTTACCAGACACAGAAATTAACAAAACTTGGTTGAACATATTAAAAAAATAAAATTGGAAACTTACATATTAGATACCATAAAAATGTGAATTGAATGCTAAATAAAAGAAGCAAATAAAAGTTCTAAACTTGAAAATCTACAACTACAAACAAGACTTTCATGAATGGATTGGACATTATATTAGACACAGCTGAAGGGAGAATTAGTGAACCATAATTTGAGTCACAAGAAAACATCCAAAATGACGCATAGAGATGCAAAAGAAATGTAAGAGAATTATAAAAGCATAAGGGGATTGTAGAATATAGAGGGAATATATATCTGGATCTAGATCTATAGGTGAGTAGGTAGCTCAGAATTTTTCAACACTGAATAAAGATGCCAAGCCACTGATTTAAGAGGCACAATGAATTCAAGCAGCATGAATACTAAGGTAACCACAGTAGAAACATCAGAGTAAACTGATGAAAACAATGCCCCCCCACCAAAAAAATCTTAAAAGGGGAAAAAGAAATTTTCTTCCAAGGATCAACAATTAGGTTGTTGCACATCACCCTAGGCAAGGAAAGCTATAATAAAATAAAATCCATTCACAACGCAGAAAATGCATGCCAAATGGTAAGTATATATCTCAAAATACATAAACAGAGATGTGTGTGTGTGTGTGTATGCATATTCTTCAGGTGAAAGGAATATCACAGATGAAAGGTAGAATAAAGATCAATGGGAAGGTTTAAAAAATGGATCAATCCAAATGATATTGACTTTATAAAATAATAATGTCTTAAGGCATTTGAAGCACACATATAGATACATATATACATATGCAGAGTTAAAATACTCAACAACAATAGCACATTAAGTTGGGAGGGAGTAAATAAAGTTTAAGTTTTCTAAGACCCTAGAATTGCTTTGGAAAAGAGAGGAAAGTGCTACTGTTGGTGGGAATGTAAATTGATATAGCCACTATGGAGAACAGTATGGAGGTTCCTTAAAAAACTAAAATTAGAACTACCATATGACCCAGCAATCCCACTCCTGGGCATATACCCTGAGAAAACCATAATTCACAAAGAGCCATGTACCACAATGTTCATTGCAGCACTAGTTACAATAGCCAGACATGGAAGCAACTTAAGTATCCATCGACAGATGAATGGATAAAGAAGATGTGGCACATATATACAATGGAATATTACTCAGCCATAAAAAGAAATGAAATTGAGTTATTTGTAGTGAGGTGGATGGACCTAGAGTCTGTCATACAGAGTGAAGTCAGTCAGAAAAAGAAAAACAAATACCATATGCTAACACATATGCATGGAATCTAAGAAAAATGGTTCTGATGAACCTAGGGGCAGGATGGGAATAAAGACGCAGGAGTAGAGAATGGACTTGAGGACACGAGGAGGGGGAAGGGTAAGCTGGGATGAAGTGAGAGAGTAGTGCTGACATATATACACTACCAAATGTAAAATAGCGAGCTAGTGGGAAGCAGCTGCATAGCACAGGGAGATCAGCTTGGTGGTTTGTGACCACTTAGAGGGGTGGGATAGGGAGGGTGGGAGGGAGACACAAGTGGGAGGGGATACAGGGATATATATACATATAGCTGATTCACTTTGTTATACAGCAGAAACTAACACAACATTGTAAAGCAATTATACTCCAATAAAGATGTTAAAAAAAAAAAGAAAACAGAGAGGAAAGTGCTAAATAAACTTAGATTTGGTAAATAAAGAAGGCATGATGTAATATCTATAGTAAACCAAAAGGATAGTAAAATAATATAAAAATGGTAATATGATAGGAAAGAAAAATGGAATAACTTAAAATCTCAACCAAAGCAAAAGAAGGCAAGAAAAGAGAAGAAAAAAAAAAAGAACAAGAACAAATAGAATCAAATAGTAAGAGAGTAATTTTAAACTCAAATATATCAATAATTGAACTTTATTGATCACACTTAATTATTAGGGACTAAAGGTTACAAATCAAAGCTTGAATTTGTCAGGCAGCCTAGATAAAACAAGAACAAAAACAACAAATGTTTATGTTACATTACAAAAATTCCAAAAATAGAACTTGTAGAAATATTGTAAGTAAAAGGACAGAAAAAGATGTATTATGTAAACATTAAAACTGTAATTCTCAAAGTGTGGGCCAGTGTCCCCATCCTGAGATACCTTTAAAGGTTCCATGGAGTCAAAACTACTTTCATAATAATTCTAAGAGGTTATTTGCCTTTTCCACTCCCATTTGCTCAAGAGTGTAGGGTGGAGTTATCCAGAGAACTACATGAGGTGTGATATTGTAGTAAATTGAACGCAGAAGGAAATACAGAAATCCAGCTGTCTTGTGTTAAGCTAGACATTAAAGAGATTTGCAAATATGTGTAACAATGACCCTTTTCTCACAGTATCTTTTTGTTTAAAAAATACAGTTATTACTCTAAAACTGTTATGAATGCAAAGGCTTTATTATCTTAAACTTTGAATAAATACAAAAATTTTCTCTGTTTTTTCCTAATGCAGTAAATATTGATAGATATAACCCACATAAATGAAAGCTGTCTGAAGGAGGTCTGCAATAATTTTTAAGAGTGTTAGAAAGGTCCTGAGTCCAAAAAAAACCTGGTTTGATTATGTCAGACACAGAAGACTAAGGCAGAAAACTTTTAATACAGTTGAAAAGGGACATTTAAAAATGATAAAATTGGTCAATTTAACAGAAACATATAACAGTTATAAATTTGTGTGCACCACATATCATGGCCTCAAAAATATTTAAATCAAAAAAATAAATTAAAAAAAGCTATGAGAATGAAGATCTACAATCTACAAACACCATGGGAGTCATGTATATAACTTTTTCTCCAGGACTCTGCTAACATGACAAGTGCTCCACTTAATCAACAGGCAGTATTTCATAATCAATAATGAATAGGCTCTGAGGCAGGCAGTCCTGAATTTCAGTAACACATGCCTATTTGAAAACTAGCTATATGACTATAAGCAAGTTACTTAACTACTCTCATCCTTTGTTCCTTTTTTGTGGAGTGGGGGTGATTTCACATTATTGGGAGGATTAAAAATAATATTTTAAAGTAGCATTTACAACACTTTCACATGTTGGGTACTAAAAATGATAGTTATTGTTTCCTAACAATTATCCTCAATAAAAACAAGGAGTTAAAAAACTGTAACTGAAAAAAAACAAAACAAAACAAAACAAAAACCTGTAACTGTGGTGACCAAATAAGGCTTCAAAGAGATACGTTTGAGCTAAACCTTGAAGAAGGAATAGGATATTAATACATACTCAGAAAAGTCTATACACAACTGATTAAACAGCAATTTGATCCAGTCAGTGCATTGGATCAAAAGGAGGAATCTAGGTGGGAAGGAAGTTAGAATAAATTGCCGCCCTTCTTCTTCTAATCTTAGAAATTCTTCGCTGTCAAATAAAGGATGAGAACTGAGCAAAACAGACTTACAGCAAGACTTACGTTAGAACATCATTACTTCCTCAACATCTCTAAGAAAATAATTCTCTCCCTGTAAAAATTTCTGTTATTTCTTCTACTACCCATCTACAACAAAGCAAATAATAACCACAAAAATATTCAAGAGTCTCTTTCAAAGGGCTTAAATATAATAAATATAAAGGATTGCTTAAATATTCTTGAGTTTACTGCTTCAATATATTCTTTATTAGCCCTTTAAAAGTTTCCTAGGTCCCACAAAATAAAATTGAAGCCAACTATGTTTATCCCTCAAAAGGCCATTGCCCATGGCAAAATTAGCATTTGGCTATACTTGCTACAAATATCTATTTCAAAGAATTCTTCCCACAGAAATGAGCCAATGGTCTAATAAAACATTCCTGCCACAGGGGAAAAAAACTCTCCTGTAAGGAACAGCAATACTAAAGATGTTGAATTAGGCTGGAGGTTTTCACTAAAAAAAGTGTTTGGTAAAGGTCTACCTCCTTTAGCTGCTCAATGATTGCTATGTTTGACAGTTACGTACAAATATGCTGAGTTACATTTGAGATTTTCAATTTCAATGCAAAAGTCCTTCAGGATCATATAGGTTGTACGGAAAAAAGAATACAGAAACAGGAATCAGGAAATGTGGATTCTAGCCCCACCTCTGCCAGGAGTTAGACGAAAACTATGTGGGTCTGTTTTTCTATCTGTAAACTAAGAAGCCTAGACTGGCAGATCTGAAAAATCCCTTTTAGCTTTGTTCTAGGCATTGTGTTGCATTTCAAAACTAAAGAGTAAGCTAGCACCATCTAGTGGAATCCAAAGAATTCAATAAGTATATAATGAAAAACATTTCTACAAGCAAAATATCTACAGCTTTATCTTATTTTACTTCATTATTTTTTCTAATGTTCCAATGACAACATTTGGCAGCAAGAATTAATCCAGGCACATTTCCCCTATGAGCCACGACATAGTAATCAAGCCTATGTGAAAATGTTGAATTATTCAATATCTTTCATACTTGGAATACTAGTTTCACTTTTCCAGGAAGCAGTATTATCTGAAAATAAAGCAGCAGAAAAAAAATCTCCTAGTATCTCTAACTATTTACAATAATATTTTCTAGGGCTGTATTACCTGAAATTTATAAATTAATGATTTATAAATTGCTGGCATTAAAGACATTAACATCATACTTATTTTCATTTTTACCCAATAGTCAATAAAGGACACATGGCAATTTACTCTTTTTCTCTTTCTCTCTATATCAATACCTATCAGTAGGATAATCTCAGTGAAAGTCAGGACAGTCATTTATTTTGTTTATTGCTGCATCCTCAGCAATATTCCAGTGCTGTGTTCTAGTGCCTGGAAAAGTGCTTCCACATAGTAGATGCTCAATAAATTGGCTCATTAATAAATTTATTAAGGAATAAACCTTAAAATCATTATATATTTTTCAGCATAAAGACTTTGTAATACGGTGTAACAAAACAGTAATAATCTTACATATTAAATGCATATTTATGAGAGAGGCAATAGAATGAATCGATTAAAAAATTTGGTACCAGGATAGACTGCTGAGTTTCAAATCCTGGCTCTATCATTAACTAACGGTGTGATTTTAGACAACTTACTTAAACTTTCTATGTTTCAGCTTTCTTACCTGGAAAAAAAAAGATTAAATAGTAAGTACCTAACTAATAACACTTATGTGAAAATCAAATGAGTTAATATGTATAAAGCACATGAAATGCCTGGTGGAAAAAAAAAGTTATCTATTACTATATTTATTATACTTAAGTTGTATTTTTTCTATAAACACTTTGGTCATGCAGCATGGATTTTAAAAATTAGTTTAGTTTTAAAATGTTTCTGCTAGAAAGTCAATAAAATTCAATATATTTTGGGAGGAAAAAAGAAAACTAGATTATAACTTATGAATCACCTATTTTTCATTTGCTTTGGCTATTCATTAAAAAACTAAATCAAAAATACTAACTCAAAATATGAAAGATTCCCCGCAGGTAAAGTTCATAAATTTTAATGAACACTGTGGCAACATTCATTTAAGAAAAATTTTCTCCACATTACTTATAAAAAAAAATGTCTTAGCAATTTTGCCTGAAATTTACTCATGGGAAATTTCAGGCAAAAGAAAGCAAGAAATATAACGAAGATAACAAACCCTAAAATTTAAACTGAAATCCACCCAAATTAAAGTGAGTTATAAAAGATAAAGATTCGTGTAACTTCAGGGAAAAAAACATTAAAAATTTAAAATTAAAAATTATAATAAAATCTCTTTTCCAATTAAAATAAATCCATCTTTAAAATCATCAACCTGAAGTGAATTTAAAGAGTTTAAAGCAATTATCTTGTGTGTTCAAAACATGCAAGAATAATGGCAGGTCAAGTAAAAATACTCTATAGTCAAAAACTTGCTGCCAAAATAGAACCAATTATAGAAAATAATATAAAAACAAAGTAATCTTTAAATGACTACAAAATTTATATGACCATATATGCCCAATATAATAGTTTATTTTTTGCTACATTTGACCAGAAAATAATCTGTACCTCAATATGTAATACATCTTAAGGATATTATTTTGAATTATATTTTAAATTAATATTTCAGTTATGATTAATAATAATAATTAAGACCATTTCTTTCTATAGTCACAGCACACAATATGTTTAAACATTAAAGAACTAACTTTGTAACTTTCAATTTATAGAATTAAATTTTAAACTATTACTTTAAAAGAGTATATTTCACATTGTGTTTCTAAATCTACAATTAACCAGTTTAATTAGAATGGAAAACATTCAGCATAAATTATTTCAAATAAAGTGCCTTAAAGAGAGTGATAGAGTTGCTATTTTCAGTCACTAAATGGAAAGAAAGTAAAAAATGTACACTAATGTTTTCTAATAAAAAGAGTAATTAGAGTTAACATTGCGAATTAACTACTGCAATAATATAGCTTAGTTAGAATTAGGAACAAATTAAACTCGAAACTACAAATGTAGAATATTTGGTATTGCTTCCAATTTTATTTCACCTCCTTAAGAAATATTATAGCATGGAATAGTGACTTATTAACTTATAAACACAAATCTATCTTTGTGCCCCTTCATAAGAGTTCTTAGCATCAATATATCACTGAAAGACAAAATCTATGCTTTTCACTTAACTCAATCAGAATCTCTGTAAGCAGCTTCTGAAGATGAAAAACAGACTCCAACTGGTCTTCAGAAAATCTACTTTCCCATGTATACTCTTCTCACACTCAATAAATACAGTGTTTTCATTGTACCCAACAGACAGCAAAGATGTCTTTTACCTTGTTTGCTGAGAGTGTACTACATAGAGATACCTCAGGTTCATCAATTAATAACATGGCAGTTTTCACATAAGTCTTGCAGATATCCTATCCCAGGAAATCCACTGACTACAAAAAATTCCATACAGCACTGTTGGCAATGAAAATGAAGTGAATGGGAGTTCAAGCATTTCTTCTTACAAACAGCCTTTTTCTTTTTTTTCAAGCTTGCTTCAGTAAGTACCAATAAAGTAACATACATTATCAGTGCACTTGCCTTCATTCCAACAACAACAAAATTATTTCTGTATGTATTTTAAATAAAAATTTTACAACAAAAAATTTGTCTCAAAAGTATCAGTATTTCCATATGGGAGAAGTCATGAGTGGTCCCAAAGCAGGCAGCACAGACACATAGACAAATAAACATATTAAAGAACATTATACATTACATTTTAGAAATTATGCCTTGAAGTGTTTGCAAAACAAAAGCTTGCTTTGTGAAAACCACTATGTTTTTCCCAAATTAAAAAAAAAAAAAATGGGGACTTCCCTGGTGGTGCAGTGGTTAAGAATCCACCTGCCAGTGCAGGGGACACGGGTTCGAGTCCTGGTCCGGGAAGATCCCACATGCCGCAGAGCAACTAAGCCTGTGCACCACAACTACTGAGCCTGTGTTCTAGAGCCTGCAAGATACAACTACTGAGCCCGCGTGCCACAGTTACTGAAGCCCGCGTGCCTAGAGCCCATGCTCCACAACAAGAGAAGCCACCACAATGAGAAACCCATGCACCTGCAACAGAGTAGCCCCCACTCACCACAACTAGAGAAAGCCCGCGCACAGCAACGAAGACCCAACACAGCCATAAATAAATAAATAAATAAATAAATAAATTTATATTTTAAAAAAAGGGAGTTGATGGTGACTGATTAGATCCAATTCTCCCCAAACCTCCTCCAGAAATTCATAAAGTGCAACAAAGAAATCAAAATACTCACAACCTATCCTTCCATTGCAAATGGGAGATAAAGAAATCACAAGCTAAATTTCTTTCTAAGTGGGGTAATAAGTACCCAGGATCAACACAATCCAGGCTGAATCGACACAGGCTGAATCTGTACACTCGTACAGAGGAAATCCTAAGGAAACTGAACGGATAAGTAAAAACTGGAGGTGCCCCAGCGGTGGAAGAACCCCTTTATTACCAACAAGGCCTCCCTCCAGAAAGAGAGAGCATCATCCTGAGTGGGATGACAGTACTGAGACCAAGTATATGAATTAAATTAATAAATGCAAATGGCCATGGTCTATATGAGAGAAAAACATTTAAGCTTGGATCAAAAAATAAAACCCAAATCCATGCTGTTTACAAGTACATACCTAAAACAAAGTGATTCAGAAATGTTAAAAAGTTTTTTTAGATTAGGCATATACAAACAAAATGAAACCAAGGTAGAAACCAAGGTAAGATAAGGTAGAATTCAGCCACAAAAGCATTAAAGAGACAAAGAACGGAACTTAAAATTTTCAAGGCTAAAATTCACAATAAAGATAACACAGTTAAGAATATCTGTATAACAGCATGGAGCAACATTCATAACGCAGAAACAAAAGGATGTACACAAAGAAATAGGCTGATTAAGAACAGATACACAGCTCGGTGCTTTGTGACCACCTAGAGGGGTGGGATAGGGAGGGTGGGAGGGAGGGAGACACAAGAGGGAAGAGATATGGGAACATATGTATGTGTATAACTGATTCACTTTGTTATAAAGCAGAAACTAACACACCATTGTAAAGCAATTATATTCCAATAAAGATGTTAAAAAAAAAAAAAGAACAGATACATTCAGTCTAGCTCAACTCCTTCAGTCCAAGGTAAATCAAGTACACATTTAAGACCTAAAATAAAAGATCACTAATGTAGATCTTAAAGATGAAAACATATACTTTATATTCCAACAAAAAACAACAACCTTCTTTTCAAGTGCACATGAAACATTCCTGAAAATTAACCACATATTAGAAAACCACAAGTTTCAAAAAGCAGATATGGCACAAAAATAATTCTCTGACTATAATGCAATAAAACTAGAAAAAATAACGACAAAAATGGCCTTTCCATATGGAAATTTAAAATTTTAGGTAAAAGATAAAATACATCATATAATTGTAGAACAGACGAAAATACCTATACCTTATTCAGAAGTTACAGAATAAGCAGTGCTCAGAGTAAAATTTATAGACTTAAGTACTTATGTCAACAAGAGTGAAAAATGATAAATAATTAAATTACAAATTTAACTTAAAAATAGAAAAGAACAACGTAATAAACAGAAGAAAAGCAAAAAAAAGCAAAAAACAAAAAACTCTGCCATTAACATGTATTAATGGTAGGAGTGCAAAGTGGTACAACCCATATAAAGTGTGTCTGGCACTATCTTCCTAGATTAAAGATGTCCTTTGCCCCCCACAAAATATATATATATCAGGAAACTAACCTAAAGATATATCTGATGAAGTATGAAATGACATAGGTATCGGGTTAGTCATGATGGCAGTGTGGAAGACTGTAAACCATCCATTGTCCATCAACCAGGGACCAGTGGAATAAACTCTAGTGCATACACACAACTGAATACTATCAAGCCATAGAAAAAGAATGCTATGAACTCCATATATGTTGTAAAATGAAAAAGAGCAAGATAAAGAACAGTACTTAAAATATTCTATATTTTGTGAAAGAATTAGCATATATACATATATTTCTTAGATATATGTATATGTATGTATATTTACAAACACACATATATCACATATGTGATACACATGTATTATTATACACATATATACATAAATATCTGTATATAAAAGTAGATGGGATAACAGTGATATGAACAAGTATGAAAGCACAATCTCTTTGAGTCTTCTTAAATGTAGTCTGTAGAAACATATATCTGTCTTACATCTCAAAAATAAAACTGAGGGCTTCCCTGGTGGCGCAGTGGTTGAGAGTACGCCTGCCGATGCAGGGGACACGGGTTCGTGCCCCGGTTCAGGAGGATCCCACATGCCGCGGAGCGGCTGGACCCATGAGCCATGGACGCTGAGCCTGCGCGTCCGGAGCCTGCGCTCCGCAACGGGAGAGGCCACAACAGTGAGAGGCCCGCGTACCGCACAAAATAAATAAATAAAAATAAATAAATAAAACTGAATCAAAGGGAAAAGTGAACTAATTATATTTCAAATTCATAACATAATCACAAAGATAAAATACTTTAAGTGAGCACATCACTTTGGGGGACAAAATGTAAGGGCCAAAAGATATGCAAAAAAAAATCTCAAAATTAATTTAGAAGTTTTCTTCTAAATACTTCTAAAATGCTTCTAATACTGGCATTGTTGTTTTGAAACCATTTTATGGCTATTATAATCCATAGCAAATAGTTATGTTAGTGCTGGTATCAACCAAGGACTACAGTGGAAGAGAAAATAACACAACTATAAAGTTCAAAAAGTAAATTTGGAGATATTAATATTTGATATCTTCAATCAAATTCACAGGAGTGGACAATTTGAGTATCAAGCAGTATAATAAGAAAAGAGACTGAAATATTCTATATTATAAAATTCTATGAGTTCATAAGAACACTAAGAGAGAAGAGCAGGGAGAGAGAGAAAAGTGCAAAAGCAAAACAAAATAAATGAAACAAAGAAAATTCATTTGACACCACTGAAAGTAATGACCTTACTGTAAAAGTCTATCAATATAAAGGTAGGCATTTATTCCTGTCTTTCCTCTACGAATGATTCCAAGGTGAGCAAATAGTTATTAAATAAATGATTCCAGTTTTTAAAATGTGGAAGGAATGTTCAAATTAGAAAACTCATTTTTTGTATCCCCCACTGCATTGATTCAGGGCACATTAATCAATGGATGAAAGCATTAGATAAAAGGTTCGTGGGAAACTTTATAATGGAACGTTTAGGCTATCACTCACATACCCAACATGCAACTGTAGCATCATTAAAAGCAAATATTCACTGTATGACTCCTGACATAAGGCAATACGAAGCACAATATGAAGCAACCCCTATGAAAAATTCCTGCCAAAAACGACTAAATTTTAATTAGCTCAAGCCTGTTGCACTAGCTTTCATTTACAGGACATGAAATATTTATAGGCATAGTGAAACAATTTTAATACACTAAAAGGAAGTAAATGGACAAACCCAAAATGTGGGACACTGTATAGGACAATTAACATAGGTTTTGCAACAAATCAATGGCATGGAGGAAAAAAGTGAAAGGACTACTACAGATTAGATAGGACTTCAGACACCTATGTAAATGTAATATGTGGTCATTGTTTGTGTTATGATTCAAAAAAACTCTAATAATTTTAAGAAAATAAGGAAATTTGGATTATGGATTATCAGTTGATAGAAGGAATCACTATTAATTTTATTAGGCAACACAATGCATTGTAGTTAAGTAAGAAAGGACGATATTATTAAAAACCATCTCCTGAGGTATGAAAGGATGAAACTTTATGATTTGGGGATTTGTTTTAAAAAAGAAAAAATACAATGAAAAACAAAACAGTAATGATGGACCAAATGTTGACTATAGTATATGGAATCTCCATGTATTCATTTTGTAAATGTTTGAAGTGTTCAACAATAAAAAAATGAAGGAAAAAACAAAATATTATATAGGCAAACAAATTAAATTAATATCAAGAAGGCCTAGATAGAACCAGGCCTAAACACAGAAAGCAGGCTTACTTCTACTCCTCCATCTGCTCCCATCCCATTTCGTGATATTTCAGTACAGATCACATTTCCTAACCACCATAGGATGGAGAAGGTGGAAAGAATGTACCTTCTGGGGGTCCAATAATTTAAGCCATTAGTAGTATACCAGGGTAATGTTTTTATCTAGTTCATTATTTTTTTCTAATCCTTGATTATTGATTAACCATCATTTAAGCCCTTATCAAGTCCCTTGAGAATCTCACAAGTTAAATTTTAAAAACCCAAACAAACAGAATTTTAAGCCAGGTATTAAAAAACATGAGATTTTTATTTTAGACTTACCACACTGGAAATGTATAGAAGTGAGTTGAAGCTGAATTTCAGTGGGCAGAAGAGGGAAGTTGGGTAGTAAGAAGTGAGAGCAAGAACAGAACACTCTTTCACAAGACTTGACAACAAGAGGAAGAGAGATGAGGCAATGGACGGCAATAGGAAGAATCTGACATGAGAAAGGTGATAAATGATGGAGGAAGGTACCAGAGGAGAATGACAGGTATATTTACGGAAAATAGAAGGGCTGGTCTTAAATAAGAAAAGACATTTTCATCACTGAATTTTACGGATTACAAAGAATAAGGATGGAAACGCTATTGATATATAGGTATACAGACAGACAGATGGAGGGACAAAGATGATTAGGGAGATTCAAACTGATAAACTCTTTCTTTTATGTGGTATTAGTAGCCTTACCTAAAGAAGGAAAGGTTAGTACAAGTGATGTATGTAGGTAAGGAGAGTAGTGTCATACCAGGAAACAGTTATGACAGTTGCTGAGAAGTACAGAAAGCATAGGGTCCATAAAAATATGATGGCAACAAACTAGGGTATTATATTCTTCAGTAGAGTTCAGATCACTGTTGGTTATAAGAAAAGGAACAGGGAGGTTAATATACTAATTTAAGGAGCTACTAACAACCACCCATTTGCCAGTGGTGGGAGCATATTCCTTTTTTATATATTAAAACTAATTTTGTTTCCTTCATAAATCTGGATAAAAGATTAAATAAGTATGGCTTGGATAAAATAAGCAAATTAGTGATGGTGGCCTATTCTCAAAAAAGAATAAATGAAACAAAATATAATAATGAGAAATAAATGTCAATATATTTAAATTCCACTGTTCTCACCAATTCGAGTGATTTTATTATGTGAAAGTTCAAGATTTTGGATATTAGTGCAGCCATCCAAACCATGAAAAGAAGTCAGTTGATTTTTATTAAGAAGAACAACACAGAGATTTTCTAAATTTTCACAGTTGATAGTCTCAATATTGTTTTCCTAAAACAAAGAACAAATATAATTAGTTTTATTTCAATGGCTTATTAATGAAACATTTAAAGCTTGCAAAAAGAGGGAAGATGAGATATATGATCTTTAAATGAATATCTGAATCCCTAACTTTGTGGCCTCTCCCGTTGCAGAGCACAGGCTCCGGACGCTCAGGCTCAGCGGCCATGGCTCACGGGCCCAGCCGCTCCGCAGCATGTGGGATCTTCCCGCACTGAGGCACGAACCTGCGTCCCCTGCATCGGCAGGCGTACTCTCAACCACTGCGCCACCAGGGAAGCCCTGAATCCCTAACTTTTAAGATAACTATGTAGAGTGTTATACTATCTAGATGAAAATACTAAGTAACCAAATAAATGATTTTGTTTTTATTAATAATCTTTTAAAATATAGAAAACACAGAGGATCATATAACAAAATATTTCAAACTATCTAAATGAAGAAGAGTGAACATTTGGTCATAGTTGCTAAAAATCTTATTTTAAAGAAACCAAACAAGGAAAAATTTGAAATCTCCCCATTTCCCTTCCTCAGTCCCTTTTGCTATCTTTCCCTCCAAAGAATACCAATACCATGAATTAGGTATATATCTCATGTATAGATTTATACTTTTACTAAACATACACATCTCTGCAATGCATATTATTGGTCTCAATGTCAAGATTATAAGTCACGGATGCAACAGCAATTCTCTTCTTTTAAGATTTCAGAAAGATAAATGGGCTTCTAAGAATCTTGATGGTGTAGTCCTACAACATCCTTCTCAAAAATATGAATATAGCCTTTGTCTAATGGAGTAAACTTAATAAGAAGCATAGGAAACACAAAGTTTGAAAAGAAAATCATATTGGTGGAAGCACAGTCAGTTTGAATTGAAAATGATATAATCTAAAATAAAAATAAAACTCTAGCACACCACCCCCCCAATCTTCTACGAGAAAGAAACATTGAGAAAAATTCTCAGCTGCAAAACTGGGCACCGCTTATGGAAAAGAAAGTATGCCTTTGGGGATTCCCTGGTGGTGCCGTGGTTAAGAATCCACCTGCCAATGAGGGGACATGGGTTCGAGCCCTGATCCGGGAAGATCCCACATGCCACAGAGCAACTAAGCCCGTGCACCACAAGTACTAAGCCTGTGCTCTAGAGCCCGCGAGCCACAACTACTGAGCCTGTATGTTGCAACTACTGAAGCCCACGCACCTAGAGCCTGTGCTCCACAATGAGAAGCCACTGCAATGAGAAGCCCGTGCACCACAATGAAGAGTAGCCCCTGCTCGCCGCAACTAGAGAAAGCCCACGCACAGCAATGAAGAACCAACGCAGCCAAAAATAAATAAATAAATGGGGAAAAAAAAAAGAATGTATGTCTTGAGAATGGAGTTAAAAGCCTAGTGGGCAGAACAAAGAGTCACGGAGACCCATTCCCATGGAGCAGAACCAAGTCCTTATTAATAACTGATGGTAGTTTCTTAGCTATGGACCAGGGACTGCCATGAGCTTCTTGCTTTCTCCCATATTGAACGGTAACAACTCTTGTAATTAATTAATCAAGTCCTGTCTCACCACTGTATGTGGGTGTGGGGGAGGGAGGGAAGACAACTTTTCCTTTAACTTCATAGATCTCTGAGTTGAAAGAACTTTCTCTGAGCAGATCATCTCCACTTGGATCTGATTTAGATGAGAAGATTCTGTGCTCAAGTCTGAGTCTGATGCCATGAGTTAATGAGACTTTGGGGTCTTTGGGACATGAGTCCTTTTGCATGCGGGAAGGATGTGACTCATTAGGAGCCAGGGGCCAGACTGCAGGAGATTGTTACTTTGTAAGCAGTTCCAATAAACCTCACAACCCAATATTCACACATCCACATAGTCCCCTCCCACATGAACTGAAAGCTCAGCCAATAGAACACAAGCTAGCATGATGCCAGCAGATGCTTGATAAGCACTTCACATTGAAGCTTGTCTTTTTGGAAAGCTCACCCTTTTAAGATTCCCAAAAAAGCACAGAGAGAGAGAGAGAGAGAGAGAGAAATTCCAAACTCCGAAGGCACCAGATATGTAAAAGAAGACATTTTGGGCATTCCAGCCCCAGCTGCAAATTACATAAGAGACCCAGGCAACACAGTATGAAGCAGATGAAATGCCCAGATAAGTCTGGCCTCAATTCATGGCCCACAGAACTGTGAGCAAATAAAGCGGTTACTGTTTTTAATTAACTAAATAATGTGGTCATTTGTTATGCAGGAAAAAGTAACAAAACAATAACTATATCATCTGCAAATAGAGATAATTTCCAGGTCATATCATCTAATCACCTTCCCTGCATGGTTCTCACAAATTTTGGCCCTTGATCTCTTTTAGACCCTGAGTTATAGGTTACTTTAGTAAATGTTTCTTCAAAATTGTCATTTCTTAAAATGTACACCTGAATTACACCTTACTCCACTTTATATTTTATCATAAAATAAATATTGAGAACATAGGACATACCTGTGCATCAATGTACTTTAACTTTTTGCAGTTACTCAGGCTGTGCAAAGAGGTTAATCCACAGCGCCGAAGAGACAGAAACTGAAGATTTGTACACTCTGCCAGCGTGGAGAGACTACAACCTGGCAAATCTTGAAATGTTACTGTTGTAACCTAGAGAATTCAAGAAAATTGGAACACATAACATTATCTAACTATAATGAATATAAACTATACTAGCCTTGCAAAATTGTTTTAAAAACTTCATCTAAAAAAAGTAATGCTATATATTGAAACCTACACTTATTAACAACTCAATTTCATTTAAACTATCTGGCCATTTTGCCAATTTTGTTCCCCTCATAGAAAGACAAAATAATGCAGTCATTCATGACCAATTCAAGTTCAACACTAATATGCATAGAAGCAATAATAATGTAATCATTTATTAGTTCACTCCCTGATTTTTCACCAAATTCATTTTCCTTGTTTTTCATGTCCCTTGGCATTATTTTCAGGATTGCACTATATAAATGTTTAAGATCTGTGTTTGACAGTATCTTAGGGATACCTGGATAGTACCAAAAGCCACAACAGGTCAGGGGATAGATTTTATATCCAACCTGCCATGCTTCAACTAGAATACCTTGGCTATCTTCCAAAAAAGAAGCAAGTTTAACTGAGAAGAGATATTATAGAACCTGTAATAAGTAGAAGCATGCAATAATAATTGAACCATGCAATAAAAACAACATTCTATTATGTCTTCTGTACTATAAAGGTATGAATCATTCCGTACTACTGAATAATGTAATATACCCAGTGCATATAGAATCTGCGGTATAAAAAATCATGAATAGTTCTTAACATACAATTACAACATTTCTTATTATTGAGATATTACTGTGGACTCAATACTTCCTTTTTTCCTAAGGCACTTTTCTCTTTTTAAGTCTTTTCAACTAAAGAAAATTCAATATCAAAGAATGTATTCAATTTTATGATATGCATATTAAGGACTACACTTAGAGTTCTACAAGAAAATGTCAGATAGAAATATTTTGAGATTATTGAAAAGCACTCCACTTATTAAACTCAAGAGCTCTCACCTAAGTAAAACTGGCACAGTAATAATGTAATAATATGTTGGTTCTTCACCATAATTGAGTCCGTGCACTGAAATAACTATATAAGCTAAATTGCTTTATAGTAAAAATACTTTCATACTGCCACATCACAAGTCCTAAGGCCAGGTTTCCTGTGTACTGAATAACAATTCTAAAATGATTAAGCTTTATAGTATATATCATACTAGTGTATATCTTACTCAAAAGAAATTTTTTAAATGTTTTATTGAAATTGAAAGCATTATTACTTCAAAAAACCTGGAAAAAGTATAAAATTCTTAAGTGCAGTAACTCCTCTTCATGTGAAATATTTCCTGTGCATTAAAGTTTTACATTTACATATTTATGTAAGTAAATGGGAAGACCATATGTTCATGGAGATAGAAGGGATTAGTCTACTCCTTGCTTTAAGTAGCAAAAGCAATAACTGATTATTTTTAAAACTTTGAGTGAATAAAAGTTTCTAGTTTCATAATGATTTTAGGCATTTCTCAATTACTCATAATGTAAAACAACTTGAAACAAATTTATTTTTTATAATTTTTCAGAAAGAAAAATATTAATCTACTTGTGTCAGGATAACTGCTGTGTAATGCCCACTTAATTTGTCCACAAAGAGATACTATAAATTCTGTAACTGGAAAACTGGCTCTATACTAAAAAACTGAAACACACTATTTAGAACTGAGCACTTAAAAACTGAAAACCCTACAGCTGCAGCTTTATAGTAACAAATGCTGCTCTACCTTATAATTTATATTATCCTGCCTGATTTACTAATATGCTGCTTACAGTCAACTATATAAGCACAATTAAGTTCTAGTTATGATGTGGCAACCTCTCTAATTTAATTACAGCACAGGAGTGACAGCTGCTGCAGTATCCTTGTTGATGGTGTCTACTTGTGAATATGAGGTATTTCATGGTACTTCCCCCTCCCTTTTATTAAACATTTAAATTTTTTCCTTATGATATAGTAATTTATTATCTACCGTACTCTAGTTTTTTCCAAACATATGAGATCATATAAACTTTTACATTAATCATTTTGATACATGTATGACAATAATCACATAAATAGAACTGCCTTATGCTCTAAAAATTAAGGTCAAATAGAATTAGTACTCACAGGTGTTCATTACTGCATGGTCAGCCTGATAAAAGAGCAACTGGGGCATAGTGGACGGTCACTAAATTCTTCTTAAATAGCTAACCGAATAAACTGTCTTAGCCCTATGGCAAAACTAAAATATTTATAGCATTCATAGTTTCGTTCCCTCACAAAGGATAATATAAAAATATTTGGAAGATTAATATTTTGGGGCTCTCATGACTTGAAAACGAACTACTCCATCTATAGAAAACCTATGACTCATTCATTATATTTTGATAAAAGATCACAAATCAGTTTTCCACTTAATCGTCTATATTTCCCCAAATCCTTGACAGTTCTGGTAAATAAAATGACCTAAAATAGCTACAGATTTTTTATAGAGTTCACTCTCAGTTACTCTTGAGTTCAACCGAAGCAGTGTCAGTCATCTATGGTAAACTGTAATTACAAAAGTAATGAAAGCAATGACTGTTTTGCTTTATGTTCAGTGCCACAATCTCAAATATATTCAACCAGGAGAAATAATATTGTTCAAAAAATCAGCAGCAAAGAGACTGAATCTGAGGTATGATTAGTGGCTTAAATGAATGAGAATATAACTTCAAGTAAATCATGTGCCATCACAACACCAGTTAATTACAATTTGCCTTGAATGAAGTGAGACATTCAGCCCCTAAAATGTTATCATCCATGCCATGTTATAAAGCCATAGCAAAAAATCCTTAAGCTAGTACCCTTTTTTCATGGTTGCTATTTAAGGCAAGTTACCATTAGTAGCAAAATGCCCAAAATAAAAGAAAAATGAATTAGTTAAAGCATTCAACTAGGAAAAAGAAAACTATGTTAGTTGTCAATAATCACTTCTCTTCAGTCATATCCTTTTGGGATATTATTCCATATAGTAGATGATCCAGCATTTTCAGTGTTATAATGTATTTGATGAAAGAGGCTATTAAGCAGCCCTCAAAAATCCATTTGCCTTTCTCTTCAGATGTTTGAGATCCACATTTGACAATGACTATCATATATGTTAGGAGCGTAAGACTAGATTCTTCACATACGGTATTTAAAAAGTCAACAATCTTATAAAGTAGGTATTGTTCTTCCCAGTTTATAGAAGACAAAACTGAGGCTCAGAAAGGGAAAGGTCAAGCACCTTGCACAAGGTGACACAGCCAGTAAATGGCAGAAATAAAATTAGAACCCTGATCTTATTTGATACAGGGATTGTTAGTACTTTATTAAATTACACTCAAGTAATTTTTACATGAATTTCATTTTTAATCAATACAACCTAGCTAAATTGTGAAGCTGATAATAATATGGAGATAAGATTAACATTCAGTTGGACTTCTTTTTCCATCCATTTGTCCATCCTCCCACTCATCCATCTCACAGTCAAGTAATGAAAACCACCATTTGTCTGGCAATAAATAAAGAAGTATGGACAAGAGGCAGACCTGAATCATGTCCTGAAGGCTCAAAGTGAGAGAGTAACATAAGCACAATGAATTGATTACTGGGTGAAATTCCAGAATACATTTTTCTCTTCTAAAGGTTTACTCCAGAAGGACTTTACAAAGGTGGCAGATAATGACAAAGACGTGAAGCCAAGAGATTAGAAAATCAAAGTAAGAAAGTGAGTTTGTGAGTCAGTAGCAGTGGTGAATGAAGATACCACAATAAAACACCTTGCAAACAGTCATTACAAGATGGTTTTTATAACACTTCAGCACTTATATGGCACATTCACTTATATTTTCATGTTTATACTGTATGTTTCATGCTTCAAAGAAAAATTAAATGTTTGAAATAGTTGTTTGAGTAGTAGTCAAAGGATTACAGGGTCCTTTAGAACATTGCTGCTCAAATTAGTCCATGAACCAGCACCAACAGCATCACCCGGGGGGCACTGTAAAAATGCAGTACACTGCAGTTGATCACCAGACCTAAAGAATCAGAATCAACATTTTAACAAATCCCCAGGTGATCTGTATACACATTACAGTTTGCAAGGTCTTGCTCTAACAAGTATAAGAAAAGGTTAATCCTCACTTTATGTAAATTGACAAGAGTTCCATAGAAGGAACAGAGTGGGCAGAAAAAGAAACACCAAGGAGAAAGAGGTTCATACGTCTCAACTTTCTCAGCGCTCCTCTCACTGGACAAAACAGAGAACCACAACGAAAGAGAAGAGCACTACTGGTTTCTCTAACTATTGAAACAAATACTGTAGGCAAGAAGCTGTCACTCATGCCTAGCCCAAATATTCATGAAGAAAATTATTTTAAATAAAATAAAAGAGTTAGTATCTAATGTCATCCATTCAGAAAGCCTGCAGAAACATCTTAGGTAAAGTAGGAAAGGAATGATTCCAGAGATAACACGGTCAAAGAAAACAAATGTAGTAGAAGAGCTATTGAGAGATTTTATATGCAACTCTATAGGTCTGATAGATATGAAAAATACATTGCCTAGGGAAAAAAATACACTTCAAAGTAGTTCTTGTTCTTTATACTGCTCTTTCACATCTCAGAGATCTCTTTAAATCCTACTATCTTGTTATTCTCTCACAGAATACCCTGAAATCTTATAGCAATCATCAAAATCTGCAGTAATGTATTTATGTGCATTTATTTGTTTAATGCCTTTTTGTGTACCATAGTCAGATCCATAAGGGCAAAGACTGGGGTTTGTTTCTGTCCCTTTAATCTAACAATAAATATGGATTGATCATATTAGACAGATGAATATTTGCTGAGTGAATGAATCAAATAATGCATATGTATTAATAAGAAAGTTTCCTTTTCTAGGCATCTACCTATATCAAGAAACTAAATAAATTTTATAAATACATTTGAGTTTCAGGCCCCAGATAAACATATGTATTTTAATCTTAAATCCTTTCTAGAACTTCACTATTTGAAATAGTCTTTCCTGTTTTTCTACACATTTGTTAGTTTCTGTCGTATTTTTGATTGAAACTCTGTTTCCATAAACATAGAAAATTAGTAGCATTTGGTGACAACGACTTTAAATTTCAGGCATAGATATACCATGTTTATATAGCAAGTGAACTAAATAACTCTGTTGCTATATAGAAACTCTAGAGTCTTCCATTGTTGTAAGCCCTTCTTTCACAGCACTTGTGAAATCCACTTCAAGGAAATCCACTTCCTTCTGAAAGGAGCCACTAGGTGGTGTTGTGGCCCAGGACTAAAGCAAACTAATGCCCGAGTATCAAGCTAGGAGTTTTCCTATTCTAATTCAGCTCTACATTCCCAGATGCCTCCATTCTTGGAAGCCTAGTAATGGCTATAGGGCCCTTGAACACAGGCTTCAAGACAAATCAAAGCTCTTCATAGTGCTTCACTGAAGGAGAAGATGACCTGAATGCTTTTAATTGAGGAGATCTTTTAAGTGCAACCTCTCTCAAATAGGAGAAATATTTCACTAGCAACTTCACTGATTAAGAGACAGAATTCTTGCATACAAAAAAACAGCAGACTCCAAGAAATACAGAACAAACTAGTGGTAACCAGTGGGGAGAGGGAAGGGGAGAGAAGCAATATAGGGGTAGGGGATTTAGAGGTACAGACTGTTATGTATAAAGTAAGCTACAAGGATATGCTGTACAACACAGGGAATATAACGAATATTTAATAATAACTATAAATGGGGTATAACCTTTAAAAATTATGAATCACTATATTGTACACCTGTAACCTATATATTGTACATCAACTATGCTTAAATTAAATAAATAAATAAATAAATAAAATACACCTTCTATTAAGATTTTTAAAGTTACATTTTAGTGAACCAATCACAATTCAATATGAAAAAAGTATTATAAAATACCTGCTGTAAAGTATTCCAAGGGCCACACTGAAGAATTTCTAGTGTACTCAAAGGGGGCATCACGTTGACTGGGCATTTTACAAGTCTCTTTCTCCTAACAATTTTCTTCTGTTGATTTTGCTTGAAAATTTCAAACCAGGGTTTAAATGATTTTATCCAAGCAAGCCTCTTTTCTTCAATAGAAAATATAAGTGTTGGCTCTGGTACAGAGCAGGTCACTATATTTTCACATTCAGTTCTATTTTCATGACATTCTTCTGGAATTTCTTTAATCTGAGACTTCAGAGAGTTTACTTCTTTAAAAACCAAAGAGTTTTTTGCAGTATTGCCACCCAAATCTTCACAAGGACCATCTCTACCTAAAATATAATTTTGCTTGTTTATTTTGCCTTCTACATTTATCATAGCATCATTGGTGTTAAAAACCAAGTCACTATTCAGAGCACTGCCTTTTGGGTTCTCCTCAGTTTCTTTAGATTTTAAATCAATTTCTTTTTCTTGTAGTGTTATATTTTCCCCTATATCTGCAGGATTTTCTAATTTTAGTGGTAGTGGTTTTTGTTTTATTGAAATCACTGAAATTTTCTTCATATTATTGTCTTCATATAATGTTCCATTTTGTTCTGATATCTCTTCTTTTTCTACTTGTTGTATCTTATTCTGTTGATTATCATTGATTATTTTCTGTGCTTCATTGTTTACCTCATTAATTTCTTGATTATGTCCTAATATTATTATTTGGGTTTCTTGTCTCATAATCTCATTTATGGAATGTTTCATGACTTCTTTTTGTATTTGAGAGTTTAATTCTTGCAACTGAAACTGTTCTTTCACATTTTCTTTTAGATCTAGGTTTTCCAATTGAGTTTTTTGGTCTATGTTTTCATAATTCTTTGCTTTTTTGACCGATTCTTCTGAACATTGTTTTGCTAGGTTTTCTTTTTTTTCTTCCATTTTAAATACTGCCAAAATTGCTTGGCTTGATATAGATTCTTTTAATTGCACTTGTATTGATTCTTTCAATACAAGCTGTCTATCTACATTTTCTCTCTTATTCGATTCTTCAACTGGCAAAGGGGAAGCACCTTTCCACTTCTTTGACTTTTCATCCCCTAGTCTTCTGGCTACATCATCCTTATTCTTTGATCTATCTTCGACAGTTAAATATTTGGCATTATAATCTCCGTTTTTTAATGCTCTACTTATTATTAGCTGTTTCCTTGCAGCTTCTCTTAATCTCAATTTTTCCTTCTTTAGTAGTTGCTCTCTTTCTTGTCTCAGGATGTTCTTTTTTTCTTCATATTCTTTTTCTCTTCTTTTCCTTCCCTCTTGCTTCTGCTTTTTTATCTCTTCTTCTATTCTTTGTTCCTCCTCTAATCTTTTTCGTTTTTCTTCTTCCATTTGTCGTATTTTTGCTTCCTTTTCCTTCCACTCTTGAGCTTTCCTTTTCTTACTTTCTATTTGTTCCTTTATGATTGGGCCATATTTTTGGTAGGCCACAAATGCTTTATATTTAGCTTGTATTTTTACAGCTGCATTATGCTGCAGTTTTAACAAACGCATTTTTTCTTTTTCCTGTAGGTCTTTAAATTTTGTTCTTTCTTCTTCCATTTGTAAATGCAAGTTTCTAATAAATTCCTAAAATAAAGTAAGAGAAATAGTAGTCAGCATAAATTAAATGTGAGATGTTACTAAAGTATCATCCAAAATATAGATTGAGAACAAATACTAAAACTGAAATCATAGTAAAGTCAATATAAAATTTACTTAGAGGAACTAAAGTAATTTATTTTAAAGGGTATATTAATTTTTTAAATATTTAGGAGCTTCTATCAAGTTAGTAAGTTGATACTGTAATATTATGGCTATACTAAGCCACCCAGACACAGATTGAGGAATTCCTTGAAGATAAAAAGCTTATGGGGCAACAGAAACTCTCGCTGGCTGCTGGTGGGACTGCAAAATGGTGCAGCCGTTTTGGAAGAGTTTGGTGGTTTCTTACAAAATGAAACATACTCTCATCATATGATGCAGCAATTGTGCTCCTTGGTTTTTACCCAAAGGAGTTGAAAGCTCACGTCCACACAAAAACCTGCACACGGATATTTACAATAGCGTTATTCATAATTGCCAAAACTTGGAAGCAGCCAAGTTTGTCCGTTCACCTTCAGGAGGTGAATGGACAAATAAACTGTGGTCCATCCAGACAATGCAATATTATTCAGCGCTAAAAAGAAATGATCTATGAAGCCACAAAAAGACACGGGGGAGGGGCTTCCCTGGTGGCGCAGTGGTTGAGAGTCCGCCTGCCGATGCAGGGGACGCGGGTTCGTGCCCCGTTCCGGAAGGATCCCACATGCCGCAGAGCGGCTGGGCCCGTGAGCCATGGCCGGTGAGCCTGCGCGTCCGGAACCTGCGCCCCGCAACGGGAGAGGCCACAACAGTGAGAGGCTCGCGTACCGCAAAAAAAAAAAAAAAAAAAAAAGACACGGAGGAACTTGAATTTATCTTATTAAGTGAAAGAAGCCAATCGGAAAAGGCTGCGTCCTGTATGATTCCAACTATAGGACATTCTGGAAAAGAAAAAACTATAGAGAAAGTAAAAATATCTGTGGTTGCCATGGGTTGGGGTGGGGGGAGAGAGGGATGTACAGGTGGAGCACAGAGGATCTTTAGGGCAGTGAAAATTCTCCGGATGATATTATAATGGTGGGTACATATCATTATAAACTTTCCAAACCAATAGAATGTACAACACCAAGAGTGAGCCCTGATGTAAACTACAGATTTGGGGTGATTATGATGTATGGGTGTAGGTATGTTAACTGTAACAAACATGCAACTCTGGGGGGGATGTTGATAACGGGGGAGGCCGTGTGGGGAGGGGGTGGGGGGCATATGGGAAATCTCTGTACCTTCTGCTCCATTTTGCTGTGAACCTAAAACTGCTGTAGAAAATAAAGTCTATTTTTTTAAAAGGGGAAAAAAAAAAAAGCTTATGAAATCAGAATGACACAGAGAAAAAGAAAAGCCTCAAGCTAAAATCTGTGTAGGAGAAAAGGACTTCAGACTTTCTGAGATGGGAATTCTGATAAAGGAACTAGCACAGGGACTGCAGAAGTGGGGAATTACTTTGTGACTTATAATACCAGGAAGGTGAGGTAGTACATACAAATAAGCCTAGTTATACATCTTATCCTTTCTCAACTATTAAGAAAGTTGATAAACACATTTTGCACTAAGTGAGATAATCTGGAGGTAGGTGAGAAAATATCATTGTCACTAATGTTCTAAAACGAAAGTAAACAGATCAACAAAATTTGGCAAATATTTGAGAAAAACTAACACAAAAGATGTGAGGCAATAAAAATGCTTCAATAAGAAGATGGAAGAACCAATTTCTGAGAAAAGAGCTATTTAAGTAGAAATTAAAATAAAGATATTTTTAAGAAAAAAATGTGTAAACAAGAATAACCTCATATAAAAATGAAATGTAAGTCCTCAAATAAAAATATATGGCTCACTCAAATAAAAATATCAATATAAAATTGCTGAACAGCTGATTGCCTAAACAAAAACTTCAAAATTAGGTGTTTCCCAAAACAACACATAAAACACAAAGCTATGAAATATATGTCAGAGATGTTCAGGTGTAAAGAGGATCAACACAGAAACCTCAACATATGACTAATAGGAGTTCCAAAATGAAGAACTGAGAAAAACCAAAGGGAAGAGAATCATAGAAAAATATGTTTTCTAAACCAAAAAAAAAAAAGGCTGTTAAGATACAGAGTTAACTTCACACACACATACACACACACACACACACACACACACACACACATAATAATGCATGCATATACTAGATACTAGCAATATTTCAGAACACTAAGGAATATAAGCTCCATGAAGGCAAGGATTATTTTCTGTTTTATTCACTGCTGTATCTTAAGTACTTACAGAAGTTCCTGGACACAGTAGAAAACCAACAAATATGTGTGGATGAACGTAAAAAGTGAAAAATCCCAAAGCTTCAAAAGAATGTAATGAATGAGTATCAAATTTGCAATCATAGATGGCATGTGAAAAAATAAATAAATATGCAATGGAGTTATATCTTTAAATTGTTAAAACTAAATGGTAATAAACCTGTATTCTGTGTCCAAGAAAACTAATCATTCAGTTTTAAAAGCAAAATAAAAGCATTTTCAATTGTGCTAAGATTGAGAAAATTTGCTGTCCAAAAGTATATTTTTGACAAGTATTTAGCTATATACTCCAGGAAGGGAAAACTGAGTCCAGAAAGCAGAGGAAGACTGGATTCAAAGCACACTAATGATCAAAGAAATCCTTAACACTTAGCACTTAAATTTTTTATTCTGTCTTCTTCTTTCCGTCATTTCACTTAAGGAGTCAGCTGTCAGCTTACTGCTGCTCCTTTTTAGGTAATGTGTCCTTTTTTTCTGGCTGCTTTTAAGATTTTTCCCTCTTGTCTTGAATTTTAATACTATTAAATTCCCAGGTGTGATTTTCTTTGTATTGATTCTACTTGGAGATCTTTAATCATCTTCAAATGCTCAGACTGATTTTTCTAAAACAATTTGAAACCATTTCAACTATTATCTCTTTACACATAGGTTCTGCCCCATTCTCTCCACTCCTTCCAAGATTACTACTATACATATTTTTATATTTTCATTACGTATCACATATTTCTTGTGTACTTTTCTGCTTTTCCCATTTTTTTTTGCCCTCTCTGTGATTAAATTTGGGTATTTTCTATTGACTTCCCTTCAGCTTCATTAATGTTCTCACCTGCTGTGTCAAATCTACTGTCAAACTTATCCATTGAAATTTTATTTTTTATTTATTTTTTAAAAATAAATTTTATTTTTATACACTGAACTATTCAACTTTAGAATATATACTTGGTATCTCATTAAAGATTCTAATTTTCTTTTCATATCACCTGTTTAATTATGTTGCTACATAATTATGTTGCATGATAGTTATAGGTTGTTTTTTATTAACACCTTTATTGGAGTATAATTGCTTTACAATGGTGTGTTAGTTTCTACTTTATAACAAAGTGAATCAGTTATACATATACATATATCCCCATATCTCTTCCCACTTGCATCTCCCTCTCTCCCACCCTCCCTATCCCAACCCCTAGGTGGTCACAAAGTACCGAGCTGATCTCCCTGTGCTATGTGGCTGCTTCCCACTAGCTATCAGTTTTACATTTGGTAGTGTATATATATATGTCCTTGCCACTCTCTCACTTTGTCCCAGCTTACCCTTGCCCCTCCCCGTGTCCTCAAGTCCATTCTCTAGTAGGTCTGCAACTTTATTCCCGTCTTGCCCCTCGGTTCTTCATGACCATTGTTTCTTTTTAGATTCCATATATATGTGTTAGCATACGGTATTTGTTTTTCTCTTTCTGACTTACTTCACTCTGTATGACAGACTCTAGGTCCATCCGCCTCACTACAAATAACTCAATTTCGT
>NC_041219.1:19567025-19613188 GCF_002837175.3 Physeter macrocephalus | reverse complement strand
TGGTACATGACTCTTTTTGAATTATGGTTTTCTCAGGGTATATGCCCAGTAGTGGGATTGCTGGGTTGTATGGTAGTTCTATTTTTAGTTTTTTAAGGAACCTCCATAGTGTTCTCCATAGTGGCTGTATCAATTTACATTCACACCAACAGTGAAGAGGTATTTTAATGGCTCTCCTAACTCCAACATTTGTATTACCTGAAAGTGAGCCACTATTGTCTTTTTATTTTCTTGTCATTCATAATGAACCATGTGTCTTCACATGCCTAACCAACTTTTTTTAATTTAGAGATGGACAGTATAAACATACTTTTTCAGGAATGTGTTTGTATAACTTTTTAAAAGACTTGGAAAAAATACAACGATAGTTAATATTTTTAGCTACATTACAGGATTATGGGAAATTTTATCTACTTTTTACTTGTAATTATTTAAAATAATTTTATATAAAAACTGTGGAATAAAGTTAAAACAATAAACATGTCATTAGGATCATCTTAAATTTAAAGGGGTTATTTAACACATTCAATTAGTTGTGTTAAAGAAATGCAGTAACCTTTTATAACAATCCTCAATCATAATGAAATATTCATAATACTGTTTTCTCAAAACTTAAAATAAATTTTACAATTACCAGTTTATATAGACATGTTCACTCATTGAACCAGTTTATTTTCCTTTTCAAGACATTCTATTTCAAGGAGAGTTTCTATAACTAAGGTATTTTCAAAACTTTAGTAAATTAAATCCTATACCAACTAGGCAATATTATTTTAAAATACCCATTCCAAGCATAGTAATGTATTTCAAATGGAGAATGATTATTGTGCTGCTTAAAAATAACAAACACATACCTCATGCTGTTTAAATTTCTCCTTCCATATTTTCTCCTCTTTATGAAGTTCATCATTCATCTTGTCCTGTTCTTGCTGAACATATAATATTGAAATATTATATTCAACTATCAAACAATATTATGTTTATTATGTATGATTCTTACGACATATATTTGTAAACAATGGTTAAAGATAAAAACTCACCCAATGGTCCTCAGTTATTAGTACTGGGATAACAACTTTAATCCCAACCTGAAATATTATAAAATGATACCTAGGGTTCCCATTAGCATATAAAGATATTTACAATCTGGGTAAGTCATTTTATTTATTTGAGTTTATTTATATGTTTATTCATATAATAAAATGCATTGGCTAGAAATACTCCTGGACAATGCAAAAATTACAGATGATAATGTGTGTTAAGATGGGTTTTGCATTACAATTTTTTTCTCTCCACACCATTTCATTTAATTCACATACTAAATCAGTTCAGAGGGTAATTGTTTTCTTTCATTAACTCTTTATTAGCATCTATTTTGTTAAGGCTCTGCAGAATAAAAAAAAGTCAGTAAAATATAATCCCCTCCCTCAAAAACTTTACCTTTAATAATATGGGAATGCAATCATACATTCACACGTTGCCCCAAATTTAGCAAAATAAGTTTACCACAAAATAAGCACTATAAGGATTATGGTAGGAATAGGTGCTATAATTAGAGGATCATGAAAGGTTTCATACAGAAGATTGTTTTTGAAATGACTAGGCTTTTAAGAGATTAAATAAACATTTTAGGCATTTATTAAATGTTTTTGAGCTAGGAAAATGATTACAGCTCTGTTTTAGAAAAATTATAAGGTTACATTTGATAGAATTAGAGAAAGTAAGTCAAGGAGACACTAAGGAGGTCAGTGAAGTAGGTATTACAGAAGTCCATGTGAGAATCAATGAGGGCCTTCTGCAGATAGGGGAGCAGGAGTCAGAAGAGACACAAACACAATGTAAATATGAAATGGTCATAAACTGCCAACTGACTGGATAAAAGGAAGCGGGAAAAGTTCTTTGGACATTATCTTATAGGACTTATGGGAACATTTGATGGCATTTAAGCAGGGAAATAACTTTTTTTTAGAAAATAATTATCCTACCAACTGCACTATGGTGCATGAGTTTACAGAATACAAGACCAAAAGTAGGGAGATCAATTAGAGAGTATAGTAAATATTCCAAGCTAGACATTAGGACATCCTGAACTATGGGGTAGCAGTAGACAGACATATGGATGAGACAATGAATAACATAACTATTAGAAGGAAGAGGATAATAAAAGAGAGAGAAGAGTTAAAAATGGTCCATATCTTTCTAGCTTCGACTATGATGATAGTGTAACTCATCAATATAATGAACACCAGAGGAGGAGCACGATTCAGAAAGAAAGACAGTGCATTCAGTTTTAGATACATTAAGTTCTGAGTGTAGGAGAGTTACGTAGTTTGCCTTTTTTTGTTATAACTATAGATTTGGTTCTGAACAGCCATAACTGTGTTTGAGATTATCAAGAGAAAAAATACATGGAGTAAGAAAAGAAAGAACAAAGGATGGAATCCTTGGTAGGACCACATTCAAGGAGAGAGAAAAAGAAGCCTAAAATAGATATCAAGGAAGAACGGTCAAACATGTAAGAAGACAGTCAAGGCAGTACGGTCCCACAGAAGTCAAGAGAAAAAGAAATGGTCAGCAATCAAATTTTTATTGGCAGGAAATGCTAAAGAGTCAAAAATAAATACTGAAATAGAACCTGTGAGTATGGTTCTAGAAGCCATTGGTTACTTTTGTCCAAGCCAATTTAGAAAACATTGATTATTTTTGTCAAAAGCAGTTTCATTCACTGGGGCGGTGGTGGAAGATCCCTAGCAGATTTAGGATTGAATGAGAGATGAGGAAATGGATTGAGCACAAATAACTACTCCTTAAGAAGCCTGCCTTTGATAAGTAGAGCTAAAGAGCAGCTGACGTGAGACATATAAAGGAAAATGATCTCATGATTTTTCTTTTGTTTTGTTTCTAGAACAGGAGAAAATTGAACATGCCTATAAGCAATAAGAAAGGAGGAAGCCTACGGGTTCCTACGGGTGTTTCAACATAAAGGAAAACTGGGGTAAACTGGAAAATGATAGAATATAGAGCAAAGGAGGAAAAGCTAGCCTTTGGTAGAAGAAACCTCTCTTACTGAGATAAGAGCAAAGGCAAAAAAAAAAAAAAAAAGCTAAAAGGAGACCACAGAGATTGATGCTAACTAGATGCAGGATGAGAAAGGAAAAGAAGTTCGTAATCGATGCAAAAATGTTATGTGATCATTTGCTAATAACGAGGAGAGAGGAGTTGGGTAGAACTCTTAAGGAAAGAGATTTACGATAGCTGTTTTGGAAAATGGAAGAGGAAGCTAACAAAGGACACAGAATAGAATTACTAAATAAATTATTTAGAATCCATCATTATAAAATTACGGAATGGTCCCACTGGAAAACTTTTAAGCCCCAAGGTAAAACAAAGCACACATTTAGAAACGCATTAAACCTACTAATGTCATATATATTTTTTATATATATAATGTCATATATATTTTTTTAAATCATAATTTTATGATAAAGCACAAATTACTTTCAAAAAACAAGTTACAATTCTTCAAGGGTAGCGTCCTGGTGTTAAATCTCTTTTGTATAATGTAAGCACATAGCTGAAAGCTTTGCCCTTAAAGTAGTCAGTAAATTTTTGTTACAAAACAAATAAAAATGGCAACTTAGCTGAACAGAATTTAAAAATCAGATGTTTTTTAGAAAATATTTGAAAATATCACTAACAATAGCAATAATACATTTTATCACAAGCCACCAAACACTTCTCTAAGAATCTACATTATATTCACTCCTACTCTGGAATTGAAAAAAAAACAAAAAACAAAAAAAGCTTCTGACTTTTGGAAATGACTAATCTGGTCTGTGGAAAGGAAAACATAACTAAAAGAAAGCTAAACATTCATAGCTTACTATTAGAAAAAGCCATGGCCAAGCTGGTTCGACAATATTATCATTTTTTAATTTATTTATTTTCTATATAATCAGGAAATGCAATGTACTCAACATTGGAGGCTTGAATACCCTGAACTGCCTATGTGACTACATGCTAAGATTCTCTATATGGAACAATCAAACTAGTAAGTTGTGAGTAATATATAAGGCAACTTTAGTAATATAAAACAAGAGATGTAAGTTCTGTTATCCATATATTCTAAGCGGCCTAATGGCCCACAAGTAGGTCCTAGAAATCCACCAGTTTCTCAATATGCCACTACCATGACCTGAGGATGAGGACCACCTGAGGTGCAGCTGGGAGGAAACAGAAATGAAAACAACACAAAACTCCTTCACACCAAAAAATTTCTAGTCCCAGGAATTAGCTCAATATGGGAATGAGGCACATACCATCACCTACATGGCTAAACAACTTCAACCAAATATGTTTTACGTAATTGCTAGATATCAGGCCACACAGCAAGGACATTACATGACTGAGAAAATTCTATTGCCTTTTTCTATGATTAGAAGGGTGTAAAAAAGTAACAACTTATGTAGTAAATAATCAGCTTTTTTAGGACAATCTTTGAAACTATGAAGTTTCAAAGCAGTACCTGAAATTCTAATGAATTTCATGAAAACTAGGCAAGGAGTCCATATTAATACTGTTAATCCACAGTCAACTGCTTTGATTATTAGGACTAATTAAAATCCATAGAATGGAGCTCAATCCACACCATAAACCAAAACATCAATACAGTTCAGAAGTAGATACTGATTTTTTAAAATGTATGAAAAACAAAAATTAAAAAAACCTTACCTTCTGAATATTCTCCAATTTCTTCTTTTCAACTTCAAACTGTTTCATCCAGTAATGTCTTTTTTCTTCTTCTTCTTGAAACTGCTTTTCTTCTCTATCCCTCAGAGCTTTGAGAGTTTGTTTCTTTTGGTCTTCTAGTTCTTTCTGTTTGTCTTGCCAAGCCTCAAAGGACTGCCTACATCTTTCTTCCACTTCACAGTATCCGAAATTTATATCAGCATCATCTGTATTCATGAGGAGAAAAATTTTTAAATCAAAACAGTCAAAACTGATCCAGTGCAAAGTTTAAAAGTAATTTCAAAATAAATAAATAATGTCAATATATTACCAAAGTAAAAGTGATAGTATGCAAAATACATGTAAATTCCATTGCATCAATAAAGAAGTCACATAACTTGCCTTAAACTATTCCATAAGACTTCTTTAAAAACATAATGTGTGTGTGTGTGTTTGTGTGTGTGTGTGTGTGTGTGTGTGTGTGTGTGCATGTGTGTAGTTAAGGGATACATAAGGAACACAGTTAAGAGACACTTAAAAAATTCAGGTCTGGGTCTATCTATTGCAGTCAGCTATATATGTGGAAAATTTTTAACTATTAATTAAAAATTAACTATTAATTAACTATACATTAACTCTAAGTTAATTTTTAACTTACATGAAGTTAAATTAGGAGTCATAAAAAAACTATGAGAACATATAATTAAATAAGCATAGCAAGTACACAATATTTTTCAAATATTGTGACTATATTCTTCTAAATGTCAAAAGAAAACTGTCTACATTTTTTTCAGATAATTAGGGTCAATTACATAAAAATTATCATAAATATCATCAAGCAATTTAGTCCACCTGGCAAAACATGTTCATCCACAGGCAAATCACAAGGATCAGGCTCTGAAACAGAATCAGGACTGCCACAGTGAGTTTTACTTCTCAGAAATTCTTCTTTTTCTATTTCAGATAACATCTAAGAGGTTAAAAAAGTACCAGTGATTAAAGAAAAACAAAATAGAGAGTAAAGCTATTATTTTAATAATGTATTAAGTATTTACATACACATATCTAGAACTTTATTTACTTCAAATCACTCTCAAATACAATTCTATACAGCACATTGATAATTATTCTCTTTATGGTGAAGAAAAATGCTTTTTCTATGCAAGCGCACTGTTTTACCCTCCTAATGTTTTTCAGAATTCTAATTACTTTCTAATATTTGCTCACAATATTCAATTAAACTGCTTAATAATCATGTCAAAATGTTTCTACTAATATGTGTTTTCCTCCTAATACTTTTTTATATTTCTTATCTGCAGCAATAGCTCACATATACAAATTGCTAATATATTCAGTATGTTTTAAAAACAGAACTATTCTCTAATTTGCCCTGACTTACATACAAGTTATAATTTTGATTAATACTTTTCCATAATTATACTTCTATATATTCTAGCTTGAAAGATATAGGATATCTATTCCACTGAAGTAGCAATATGATAATTCAAAATTAATATATTTCAGGTTTGAGGGTTACCAAAAAAGAGAGTAAGAAACATACATACAAGTAATTTTCACATTATGCTAAATACACAGAGAGCAAGAATAAGGTAAGGTAAAATTAGAGTTGGGTAAAATGAGAAGTAAAAATGATTTCAAGATGCTGAGCCTGTGGAAGAGGTTTTCTCTTAAATACATTTCCGGGAGTTTCACCCAAAAATGCTAGGCTCTCCTTTACTCTTACTTTTTTACGGATGTTTCTGTTTTACCATTTTTTTAAAAAAAACTAACATAAGATATTCTACATTTAAAGTTTCCACAGGGTATGATCCACTGGATCATAGTACATTCCTAAGCAAAGTAATAATATTAGAGTATATTTCATTGTTTTCCTTGGAGTTTTTAGGGAAAAAATACTATTCAATATAGTTCTGCTCTCTTATCTACATTAAATTCCCAAGTATTGATGGTTCAAATCACTATTTCTAATATTTTTAAAGATTGAAATTTGTATTGTTTTATATTATATGCCAGAGGAGGAAATAAATCCAAAAATTATTAGCTTAAAATAATTTAATTTTTACGCCAGTGAACTTTAAATGCTACGTGAGAGGTAAAGGTAAATTTCTAACTGTAATATTGAGTACTTTCAGTCAAACAACATATACCTTCATTAATTGTTCTGGATTTTCTTTACATTCAGTTCGTAATTCTATCCTTAAATGCATATGATTATTAGAAACTGCTCCATAATCATAGCCTATAAAGAGAAAGAAATATTATAACTTTAAATATTAGAGCAGGACACAACATGTTAAAATCCCAAACTATTTCATCATCCTTTAATCTCAAATTTTACCACAGCATATTCTTTTTTTTTTTTTTTGCAGTACGCTGGCCTCTCACTGCTGTGGCCTCTCCCGTTGCGGAGCACAGGCTCCGGATGCGCAGGCTCAGCGGCCATGGCTCACGGGCCTAGCCGCTCCGCGGCATGTGGGATCTTCCCGGACCGGGGCACGAACCCGCGTCCCCTGCATGGGCAGGCAGACTCTCAACCACTGTGCCACCAGGGAAGCCCACCACAGCATATTCTTGATCAGTAACTCAAAACAATAGTAAAATACTGAAGAACAAAGAACATAGGAAATCTGTAATCTTTGTTCAAAAATAAAAGTAACAGATTTTTAGAGCTCTTTATCACCTTTCATATTCTAGACTGAAGTTCATTTTCCATGTACACAGAATAATGCTGTGTTTAATATCACAATGACACCTTGATTAGAAACCAACGGAAGTTCAATTCTACCTGCCACAAACTAGCAGTATAATCTTGCAGCACAAGATACTGAAAATGCTTTAATAAAGTCTTAATTTAAAAGATTATAATTATTAACACGTGAATGAAGTAAACTTTCATTCCCAATTTTTTGAGTTTTTGTTGAATTTTATTGTGTTTTTATCATCTGTGCAGATGTAGTTACATTTCTTTTCCTTATTCAATTAACACGTTTTATCATGGTAATGTTCCCTAGTAGTAAACTATTTTTTACAGATGACCATTCTGCTAATTAACTGACTATTCACACCTATTTTGTCTATTATTATAGATTTTCTTTTTCAACACCTATTCACAACCTCTCTGGCACGTTTTCTTATGTGAGAGCTGAAAAGCAAAAATAACATTCTCCAGATGCCTTTGAAGCTAGGTTTCTAAGGGTGATTTAGGTTCTGCCAATTGATACATTTGTGTAAGTCTTTATTTTCATAAAAATATTATGTGTGAAGAAAGGCAGAGAGAGAGATTTTCATTTTTCTGGCTCAGACTATGACAGAGGGTGCTTTGGGTTGGAGATAGTAGTGTATAGTAGAGGATTAATGTCTCCGAATTTCTTTATTATATCAGCAGCTCCTGCTGCAGCCCAGTTCTACAATGTACTTGCATGTATATTTTCTACACTTTGGATGTTCAGCTTAGAATCTGTTTCTTCAGTTCTATTAACAATTCTGTTATTTATTGCGATAGCTAGTATCCAAAGATGTCACTCCCACACTTCCTGGTATGATACCCTGTGTAGTCCCCTCCCGAACAGAATCTGTGCTGACCCTATGTAACTATCAGGATGTAGTAGAAATGATGTTGCATGACTTCTGAGAATAAGTCATATGAATCTTTACAGCGTTCCATCTTAGTCTCTTGATATTTTGTTCACAGGATGCTCTTTCTCAGAATCCAGGTGCCATGCAAGCCATAGGGAGAGACCACATAGGTGCCTCCAGCTGACAGCTCCAACTGAACTAACATCAGCCAACAATTAACATCAACTGCCAGTCATTTGAGTGAGCCATCTTAGAATTCCAATCCAGTAAAGACTTCAGATGACTGTGGCCCTAATCAACATCTGACTGTAAATGCATAAGAAATGCAAGCAAGAACTGCCTAGCTAAGCCCAGTCAACCCACAGAACTATATAAAAGATAACAACATACTGTTATTTTAAGCCACTAAGTTTGTTTTACACAAATACTCCCCAAAACCTTACTGCTTAAAGTAGCTAAAACAGTTTTTGTCTACAAATGAGAGCCCTAATCAGTACATCCATACTCATAAATAAAGTTAGCCTCAGTCTCTCTTATGTATGTGTATGTGAGGCTTGCACAGTTTTGTATTTAAAATGTGCAGTTTTTTATAAATGAAATATTATATAATCTGCAGATTTTTTTGCTCCTTGATGGATTGGAATAATTCAATTGCGAAATTATCCCTAGTTCCTAACAACATTTGAGAAGAAATCTCTTTCCACCTTCAGCCAAATTATTGATTTAATCATGTTTTCTCCTTTATCAAGCAATTTGGATAATTTGAATTTTCTTAGAAAATTATTCTATTCATTGAGACTATCAAACTTATTTGATTAGAGCTATATACATGGGATCTTATAATTTTCTAAACCACTGTTATAATTGTAGTTATATAATCTTTCATGTAACTAATTTTTTATAATTATATTTCCTTTGCTTTTTTTCATAATTAGGCTCTATACTTGCCAATATATTTAAAATACATTTTCATTGTATAAACCTTAGTAAATATAAATATGAAAACCATTAAAATCCCCCATAACTCGACTATAGATAAGCACTGCTAAAACCTGAAGGGTCTACATAAGTCTTTATATATCCTTTCACACAGGTACTCAGAACAAAAACCTTGGAGCCAAATTTCCTCTCTTCCTTTCATACAAATCCATCAATAAATACTTTTGTTTCCTTTTACCTTAAGAATGTTTTCTAGAATATGACTGTTTTTCATCATTTCTACTCCAATCACTCTCATCTCTAACCACACTACTGTGACAGTCTTGTAGTGGACTCTTGCTACCTCAAGGCATCTTCTCTACAGAGTCTCCAGAATGATTGTCTCAAAATATGTCAGATTCTGTCACTCCTTACTCAAAAACCTTCATATACTCAGAACAGAATCCAAAGTCCACACCTTGGATTGATAAGAGCCCTGTATGATCTGACCCCTTATTTTCTTGGATACAACCACAAAGGCTTACTATTCTTTGAACATATTACTCCCACTCAGTGTGCCTTGGCCTTTACGATTCCCTCTTTCTGGAACACCAGCCCTCTAGACATCCATGTGACTCACTTCTCCTTCACTGAGATATCCCATGTGGCTTACTGTCTCATTTCAGTCACTACTTAAATATCACCTCCTCAGAGAGGCCTTCCTTGACTTACCCTATCTAAAATAGCAATTTTCAATCTCTATCCCCTTATCTTTTTTACTTTTTTTTTGGTCGCGCTGGGTCTTAGTTGTGGCAGGCGGGCTCCTTAGTTGCGGCATGTGAACTCTTAGTTATGGCATGCATGTGGGATCTAGTTCCCGGACCAGGGATCGAACCCAGGCCCCCTGCATTGGGAGCACAGAGTCTTAACCACTGCGCTAGCAGTGAAGTCCCTATCCCCTTATCTTAAAATCCTTCCTTCATGGAAGTTATCATTATTGAAATATTACATATGTATTTATTTGTTTATTGTCTGTCTCCCCACACCAGAACATTAGAATAAGAGAGGACCTTTGCCTATTTTGTTCCCTGCTGCATTCTCAGTGGCTAGAACATATCCTTTCACACAGTAATATTTTTGGTACAAATATCTATGAATATCCACATTGTAGTTTATACTAATATTTTTATAAATGACATTAAATTTCATAATAATTTTAATAGTATATCATGAAACTCTTTATGTTATTAAATATTGTCTAAGCCATATTTTTTTAATGAGTGTATAGTTAGACACACCAACGTCCTGTTGAACATTTAGGTTTTTGCCATTTTTCATTATAAACTAAGCCAGGATTAATTCTAGTTAAATCTTTGTTCATTCTATTATTCTTAGAATAAATTTGCAAGAAGTAAATTTGCTCAGTTGAAGCAAATAAAGATTGTGAGGCTTTGATATAAATTATATTTTTCTCCAAAAATATGTATGAACTGATACTTCTAAAATAGTCCCACAGGGGCTTCCCTGGTGGCGCAGTGGTTGAGAATCCGCCTGCCGATGCAGGGGACACGGGTTCGTGTCCCGGTCCGGGAAGATCCCACATGCCGCGGAGCCACTGGGCCCGTGAGCCATGGCCGCTGGGCCTGTGCATCCGGAGCCTGTGCTCCGCAACGGGAGAGGCCACAGCAGTGAGAGGCCCGCGTACCGCAAAAAAAAAAAAAAAAAAAATAGTCCCACAATTAGTTTTCTTTTCTTTAACATAAAGTAATAGAATGTCTGGTTTTAATTAGGACTGGTAAAACAAATTGTTAGTGGCTAGTACTCACTGGAGACGTAAGGAAGGTAGTAAGTAAAACGAATGAACTAAATTGAACAGACCAATATACTACGGATATTTTATTAGAGATAAATGCACATACCTGTATATGACAAGAGACAAGAACTTCAAGCAGTTTAATTTTCTAAATTATAAATTATTCATTATTCATACTTACAGAAAACTTATCTGCCAAGCAGATGAAAACTGTACTTACTTAAAACATCAGTATATTCCACGTCCTGAAGAATGAGCTCTTCAACAGTTTTACTCTTATTCTTTATGACGTTAATACAGTGAAGAACTGAGTCAGGTAATTCATCTAAATCCTAAAAATGTAAATAATGAAAGAAGCTGTAAAATTCTTTACTAAAACTATGTATCAAAATCTGTTTTGATATGCCAAAAATTTGAGTAAAATGTGTAAATGAGGTAAAAGGGCTCCGTATAAAGAGCATAATCCAAACAAATATATTTGGTTAAAATTTGCTTTTAATTTTCAGGAGGTTATAAATCGCATCCATGATTCTGTTGGATCTCATATTCAAATGAATAATTTCAGAACTTTTGTCACACTTAAATTAGCTGTGAATAAAAAGATACGATAATATAAAAATATTATTTTCTCCAAAAGTATTATGTAGGTTATTGCAATCCTAATTAAAAATCAAAGTGTAATTATTTTTTGAAACTTGACAAATGAGTTTTTTGGAAAAAGCTTAGTTGAAAAGATTTTGAAATAGCAAAACTACTAAAGGAATTTGACCCATTTTATATTTAAAAATATAAAACCACTATAGGGCAAAAATTAACACAATAATGGAAAAGAATAAATAGCCTTGGATAGATCATATGTATAACAACTAAATATATACAACAGATATGACAAATCAATTGAGAAGAGGTGGATTATTCCATAAGTGACCCTGGGAATATTTGTTTAATATATGCTGGAAAATTTTAATTAGATCTACTTTTTATAACATAGCTGAAAATAAGTTTCCATTGGATTAAGGATTTTTATATAAAAGAATGAATCCATGAATAACTTTTCTAGGCATATAAACATTGGAGAAAAAACACAAATGAAAAGAAAATAAATGTTTGATTTCCAAAAAAGTAACTATTCTTTGGTCTAAAGATTTCACATATATTTTGCTTTTTATGCATTTCTAATCACATTAGAATGCTCATGATTAATTAAAAAAAGCAGGATACAAATATATACGTGTATATACATGTATATATACATACACATAATTATATGTATAGTACAATCCCAATTTTGTGAAAAATGCACACATATACATGTGAAATTATAGGTAATTTCTACCTTCAATATACCTTTTATATTTAAATATCTACTAATATATATTGCTTAAAGGTGACCCTAAGGAAAAAATGAGATAAGTATACAAAACACACTGAGAAAAGTAATATTTCTCCTAAAAGGCTTATCCAGTTAAAAGGCTCAAAAATATAACACAACACTTACTGTATCACTATTATCACTCTGGGTTTCTGATTTTGAATCACTATCAAAATCATCTTTTTCCAAGGAAGAAATGCTGATTTTATCCAATTCAGCTTCTATTTCTTCTTTGAGCTTTATATCATCATCGTTGTCTTCCATCATCCTTCATAATAAAACACGAAACTATTTAAAGAAAATTGAAGAGGCTAAATGCCAGTAAAAACTATAGGTCCTTTAATGTGCCATACCAATCCAACATGCTCTAATAGTAAAAATTTAGTTTAACATAGTTTTAGTTTAACAAACTTTTGTCACACCTTATCATGGCTGTACTATATATTAAAGAAAATGTTTTCTCCCTATATTCATTCATTATTTCTTTAATGTTTTGACTACAAAATGATCAACTCTAATAGTACTCTTAAAATTCTCTAAAGGAAAAGTTACATGGAATGAACTGGCTTACCTTTCTGAACCAAGAAACTTCATACTAAAATTCATTTTCATGGTAATAATTAATGGCAAAATACCTCTGAACAGCTTGAGTATTCAGAGATTAAAATACTTATAAGAGAACAACCTATGTCTATATATGGTGAAACACGTGGTTAGTTTCTACTCATTAAATCAGAGTTGTTAATTCCACCAGATAGCCACATGTTTTTACCAACAATAACATGTTACAATAATGGATAATACATGGCTTATAAGTTCAATATTTATTTCATTTAAATCTCTAATGCTTGTAATGGATATGGGTCAAGCAGTACATTGTAGTAAGTCTCCACATCATCATCATTAACTACCACCATTAGCTTCCATGTATTAAGTACCTGTGACAAACCAGGCACTAGAAGACACTTGAGTGACTGATAACGGGTTAAAGGTCATTATAGTCATTGTATAGATGAGAAAACCAAGGTTGGAAGAGGTTACTTAACTGCCATAATATGATGCTAGTAAGTAATGGGAGCAGGATCCTAATTCAGAGATACTGAATCCAAAGCCAGTGCTTTTCCCACTATCAAATGGTATCCAAACTCAGTCAAACTCATTATCTGCCCAGCAATCCCTTGAACGACTTCTAATCCAACAGTCTTCAAATTGCAGATGGTAACCCATTCGTGGATCAATAAATTAATTTAGTAGCTCTTGATCATCTAGTTTAATTGATAGGATAGAATAGAAAAGTTAGGATAGGTCAAAAAGGAAACTGTAAGTGCACTACATATACTACAGGTAAAAGTTGTTTAAAAAGCTTTTGTTTCAATTATAAGTACATGTATATGTATGTATGTGTGCATGATCTGCAATGTAAATTTTTGTTTATTTTACTGTGGGTCTTGGTAAAAAAAAAGATTGAAAAATACTGTACGAGTCAGCTTTTATTTTATTTTCCAGACTATTCCAAACTTTCATTCTTTCCTCCAGTCCCTGGCCTTTCCACTGCTGTCTTCTTCCCGGCCCTTCCTTCCTTTTTTTCTTTCCTTCCTTCCTCCTTCCTTCCCTCCTCCATGCTCTCTGTTCTTCCATCCCTCCTTCCACTCCCTTCCTCTTTATTTTCCATCTTTTACTCATTAATCTCAAAATCAACTTTTTGGGAGCCTACAAGATGCATCCACAACAGTGCTAGGTGCTACAAATACACTGATTAAATAAGTAACCTGTGTTTTCATAGAGTTTACAGTCTAGTTAACAGAGAAAATGAAACATCCTCATTTCCCTATTTCTTTTCCTGAAGTCTCTTCTTACTCTAATCTTATTAGGAGGGGAGACCCTCTTCCTAATAAAGTGTACTCCTGTACTTATGCTCTGAATCTGACAACTTCTCACCTACTGAACTGTCTGCTCCATCGACTATTCCTTCTGTTTACTACTTTGCCATACATTTGTATTCCACTGCCACCCCCTCCATAAACAAAATCAGTTCAGTCCTATCAAAAAACGCCCCCAAAACCCACAAAATACCTGTGCCTGTCCTTCCTCTAGCTATAGATATCACATATCTTTCTTTCACGCGTAAATGATTTAACTCGACTGATCTCCATGTATTGCATACACTCTTAGGCATTTATCCCAGAGAAATGAAAATTTATGAAAATGAAACGAAAATTTCATTAATAAATGAAAATTTATGCTCACACCAAAACAAATGTTCACAACGGTTTTATTCATAATAGTCCCAAACTGGAAACAACTAAAATGTCCCTCAATAGGTAGATAGTTAAACGGACTCTAGTACCTCCGTACCATGAGCAATAAGAGGCATGAACCATTGATATACGCCACAATACCAATGAATCTCCATGAATCTCCAGGGAACTACGCTTAGCAAAAAGCCCACAGCAAAAGGTAATAGACTACATGATTCCACTTATATAACACTTCTGAAATACTAAAATTTTATAAAAATGAGGACATATTAGTGATTGCCACTAATGGAGTGGATGGGATTGGAGGAAGGTGGTTATGGTGATAAAAGGGCAACGTGAGAGATCCTTGTAGGGTTGGAACTGTTCAGTATCTTGACTGTGGTTAATTAGTGAGCATATTCAGATGATAAATAGTGTATTACATAATACACACACAAATGGATACAAATAAAATTGAGGCAATCTGAGTAAGATTAGCAGATTGTACCAATATCAATATCCTGGTCGTGATATTATACTAGAGTTAACAAAACGTTACCATAGGGAGAAACTGGACAGAGTATATAAGAGGTATTTCTGCATTATTTCTTTAAGCTGGATGTGAATCTATAATTACCTCAATAAAAATTTATTTTAAAATATCCTAAGTACTAAGAGGACAGTTAAATAAATTATGATAAATCCATAGAATGGAATACTATACAAGTCCTTTAAAAAATGGGTACATTTACTGTACTCCTGAGGAAAGGTAGCCAAGAAGAAATAATTGAACAAAGGCAAGTGGCTGAAAACTACGGAGAATAACATCTCTTTTGCATAACTACACACACGTACACACACTTTTTTCAGACAGAAACTTTCTGGAAGAAATTGAGGAACTTTTAATTTTCATTTCATACCTTTACGTTGAGTGATTTTTTTATCATGAATATGTATTACTTTTATAACTTTAAAAGCTAATTTTAAGATATTCAATTTTACTCATAACCTCCCTCTTCCAAAAGAAAACAAAACAAAACCAGAACCAGTGCAAAATGCTACCCATAATCAAACAATTAAAATGCGATTCAAAAGCTTTGCTAGGTGGAAAATTAGATTTTTTTAAAACATGGCTATAAAGCAGAATGTACAGATTCACAAAACTTTCTATAGAAAGAAAGGCAGGAGAATAGGGTAAAGGAAAGAGACATTTTCATTATATGTCCCTCTCTGCTCATCTACTGGCTCTTTAGATCAGCCCTGCCCAACTACATATTTGAGCAACATATTTGACTTTAAATTTTGTAGTAGCAAATTTTTAAAATGTAAAGAGAAACAGGTGAAATTTTAATAATATATTTAATTCAATCCAATATATCCAAAATATTTTTCAACATATAATCAATAGAAAATTATTAATTATAAGGCCAATGTAATTACAAAGTTTACATTTTTGTTTTGTAAAATAATTCTTCAAAATCCGATGTGTATGTTACACCTACAGCACATTTCAATTAGCACTCCCTGCATTTAAGCCCTCAATAGCCACCTGTAGCCGGTGGTTACAGGATAGGACAGGGCAGCCCGAGATGGATCCCATTGCAAACAGGCTACAGTAAATTACTTCAAGTTGACAATACATCACTTGGAGTTGGCTAAAGCTGCCAGAAATTGGAAATTTTAAGGAACTCCACCCTTCAACTGTAGTTCTTCAAGTTCTGAATGAACTACCAAAAATCTTCAAAACTGAAAGGAGCCTCTCGCTCCACAGACTCGCTCAGCCTCCCCCTGGGCGCGCGGTCCCCCGTTCGCCCTAAAGCCTGGCCGCCGCGGAGAGGGGCCCGGCTCCGCCTGCGCTCCCGCAACTCTGCCTCGCTTCCCGCTACACCAACCCCGGCCTTGAGGGGTCTCGGCTCACCCAGCCGCAGCAAAACCTTCGGCTTTGTTGGAAAACAGCGCCCGGAGCCTCCAAACAAAGAGTAACCACGGCAACTGCCAATCCCAAGGAAGATGGACCTTACCGGTGCCCCAGTAGGACAAACTATCTCTACTCGAAACCAGAACGAACGCTTCATCTCAGGAGCTGAATAAGGAATTTAAAATTTCTTTCAGGTACGTTTTAATATTTAAATAATTTTGGAAAGTATTTAATAAAAAAGGACCCTTTGTTACAATTACCCAAGTAGAGGTAGACTGACCTTTAAATTGTTTCTGACCTATCTATATTTATCATGTGCATCTAGTAAATGTTGAGTTGCCCATGTGTAAATTGTACATTCCACAAAACCTTAACCCTGAATAGTGATTTGTGGGGACTGGAAGTATGGAAAAAATGCCAATAAATTGTTTGCCTTCCGTGACAACAGTTTCTTTTAAAAAAGAAAAAAAATCAATCAATTATCACACAATTATCAAAATCAGTTATGAAAAACTTCTAAGTGAATGGATGTGTGGGGTGAGAAATTTCAAAAATTATTTTCTGTAATATGTTTTACTGTAAAATATTGACGGTGACACACACTGTTTTAATATAAAACTTGAAGTTTAAGTATATTTCATAATATTTAATGTTAACTTAAAAATTCATCAAATTTTCTTTTTTGGTGTATAGTGTACAAAATGTAAAATTTCATTTTAATTAATAACAGAGATCCCTGATTTTAATTTTCTTGAAGTTTGCAAATGAAGCATTAAATTCCAAGGGGAAGTAGTTAAGCATAATTGTAGAAGATATCTAATATACAATAAGCTAAAAGCAAACAATTTCATTGAGCCTTTGAAAGAAAATAGACCATATTTCCTGGTAACAACTGAATAATAAAATGTATTGTGTCAACTTAAGAATTAATAATATAAAGTGAGAAACCAGTAGACTTTTGATATTAAAAAAACACATTAGTTCCTCGTTCAAGAAAGATAATGATTTTCAAAAATAAACTACTTCTGGTTTCAGAATTAAATTTGGGTATTTTCAATATTAAAGTCCATGCTCAAGTAACATTTTTTCTTTTTTTAGTTTAGTTTTGTTGCTAATTTATAAACTATCAAACTCTTCATTTAAAATGCTCAGACTAACATTATGTTGAAATTCACATTTAAAAAATCTTAAAATTTTGTTTGTAATTATGAAATTATTCATACTTTTCCCAAAGAATATCAAATCCATTAGTAATAAATTAATTTCTAAAACTAATTTTAAACAACTGATTTGAAGATATTGTCTGAATTGCTTTCCTTCTTAATGCTTACCTTGTCAAACAAATTGATAGCAAAAAAGAAAAACACTGGAAGTTCTTCTGAAGATAAATTAATCCATGGTGCATGTCTCTGCAACTCATACTTTCAAGTTACTTATTAAAAAGAAAAAAAACCTACTCAGGTTAAAGGATTATAGACAAAGTAACATAATCCACTTTCAGCTATAATTTCTAGGAGGAGTGCAATTAAAGAGATTTTTGCTAAACGCTGCCTAGTTAAACAATAGTTTCAAGTTGAACTGATTTACAATCTATGACTATTTGCAAATTCTTAGCAAAGCACACATGATCCCTCACAATCTTTACTGAGTCTACTTCTCCAGCCTTATCTTTCATCTCCTGCCACTCTACCCACGCCCTTGTGCACTTCACTCTAAAGCCTGTGAACGCAGTGTTCCATCTGTCTTGAAAATTCCTGCCTCTACCCTGTGATTGCCTGACTGGGACCCTCTTAATCATCCTTCAAGGATTATCTCAAATTCATTGCCTTTCTGAAACTTCCCAGCTCCATTATTCCCAGTCCCCACACCCCCAACACAGTTCAGAGTTGGCCACAGGCTTTATTACTTGATTCCCTAACAGTTTGTCTTATTTATTCATTTTTTGTGTTCCCATCTCCTGGCACTGAGAAGGAACTTAAGAACAGTAATTAGAGTATTATTTAACTAGTGATAAATGACACCTATGAATAGGTGAATTATTGTAAATTGTCCTTCCCTATAGCATTTATACTATTAAAAAATATCTCTGCTGTTGGACCATTTATTAACTAATCAGGAAATGAACCAAAGAAATACCATACCAGGACCTTATTTGAGTTAGTTTAAAAAATTCTTTGTCTATAGCAAAATAAAAGTCTACCACACTACAAATATTTACTTAGGAACTGCACGAACTTCCATATCTTTGTGTAAGCAAATCTTCATTTTCGTTGATGTTGTTTTTAGTATGTGGGGCTTGTGGCTGAAAAGATCACACGTGACCATCTCTTACCATTCTATGCAAACGTGGCTATGGGATCCCTTGGCTAAGACACCTTGTTTGTTGTGTTTAACTCTTTAACTTGAACTGCTTGCTATGGTCTGAATGTTTGTATCCCCTCAAAATTCACATGTTGAAGTCCTTACACCCAATATGATGGTGTTAGAAGATGGTACATTTAAAAGGAGGTGATTAGTTTATGAGGGTGTATCCCTCATGAATGGGATTAGTGCTCTTAGGAAGAGATCCCACAGAGCTCTCTTTTGCCATGTGAAGATAAAAGAAGTCTGAAACTCTGCATCTTTATCTCAGACTTCCAGCTTCCAGAACTGTGAGAAATAAATTTATGTTGCTTATAGACTACCTAATCTGTGGTATTTTGTTATAGCAGCCCAAATGGACTAAAACCCTACTGTTCTGAAGTTACCATGAACATCCTCCTTAACCAAGTCAGCTGACTTTGAGAGTACAGAATTCTCTCTTTTTGACATCTGTCTCATGTAACATTATTTTAGAAATTTCTTCCTCGATTGGTTTCCGTGAGATCATGCTTTGCTTATTTTCTCGTTTCTTAAAGTCTGCTTTAAAAAAAAAATCCAAATTCCTAATTATATCATTCTCTACAATCAAACCTCTGCTCATTTTTATCTATAGTTAATCCCTCATCTCTTTCATTTATTCCCAAGATATCAGGTCTCTACGGATGACTCCCAGTTCTGCATAGCTTATGCTCTCCACTTACCTGCACTCCATTTCCAGTGCTTAACCATAAGGGTGTCTTTTACCAACTCAAACCCAATTATTAAATATTAAATTTATGGCATTTATGAAATTTTTTCAAACAATTCCAGTGATTCTCATTATTCTTTTATTTTCCCATTGTAAAAAATCTTTCTGATCATCTTTGATTCTTTCTTGCTTGTAGTAAAGCATATTGAAATGTATCAAAACCCTCTTTTTCTCCCTCTAATTATCTTTTTACTGCCCTTTCCTATCTATCGGTCATTTTGTTCGGCTTTTCGCACCCTAAATCACTTCTTTCCTTCATCTCGGGCACATAGTTACCTCTGCCATCAACTGAGAATTGCCATGTGATTAATTGCTATGTGCCGATGGAATATGAGCAGAAAAGAAGTATGCAACTTCCACCTCACTTGCCTAAAAGATACTCGCCTGAGTTTACTCATCCTCTTCCTTTCTGCTGACTGTAAAGGATTACACCGTGAGCAAATTTGGGAGCCATATATTGAACAGGCTGGAGCAAGTCCCATGTTCCTAAGATGATTTCCCAGTAGAGAACCCATTAACCATCTTGGACTGAGAGAGAATAAACTTCAGTTTAGTTTCGTGTTTGGGTCCTTTGATAAAACATTTTAGCCTTGACTCTACCCTGCTAATTATTATAAAATCAACAGTCAAGCCTCTGCCTTCAACATTTCACACCAGAATCACTGCAGAGATCTCATTCATTAGTCTTCTTTCTCTTTCTCATTCATAGAGAAACAGAGGCTAGGTTTTTGGGCTTAAGTTCTCATTCAGACTGTAGGACAGGATCACAGATTTCTCATATGCTGCAGTAAATAGAATTGAAGCCAAAATGTAGATCTACAACATCTTGGACATCAGGCAGTCTTTCCAACTGAGTGTCCCATCCAAATAATCCAGGAACTGGAGGAATCCAGGAATAAGACTAGAGGACAGAAACTGAAGAAACCAAATGATAGTGGGAGAGTTTGAGGCAGAGGGTGGAAGATAAAGCCTGGAGAGACTCCTGAAGCTGGGAAGAAGTACCTCGGAAATTTTTAGGAGGAATATGGCCTTGGATTGAAGTAGGGAGGGAAGTGCATGGATGCTAACCTAGACACCTCTTACTTATTCACTTTCTAAGGCATCTTTCAGTTTAACAAATGGATTGGTTTCTTCCTAACTAGGGACAAACAGCTTCAATTTAGTCCTACTAACTCTGCTTTTGTTACCGAACCAAACTTGGGTCTGCTCGCCCACACGCAGTAAAGCCAACCTACTGACACCAGGTTGTGCTGAAGGAAAGTACGGCATTTATTGCAAGGTGCCAAGCAAGGAGAACAGGCAGCTCCTGCTCAAAAGACCCAAAGTCCCCCATGGCTTTCAGGGAAGGGGTTTTAAAGGCAGTGTGAGGGAGACGGTTGCAGGGTGCATAAACAGCTCGTGCACAGTTCTCTGCTCGGTTGGCATCAAGGTGAAGTTTCAAGCATCATCAGCCTTCTGGTTTCAACCAGTCTAGGGTCTATGTTCTTATGTCAACAGTTTTCATCTGGTGCGGGTCTGCTTCCTATAAAAACAACTTACGAATGCGTGTCAGGCCTTTATCTGTGTCTTTCAGGGAACTGGGAGTTGGGTGATTCTGCTATGTAGCAGATTTATAGTCTAAATTGTTACCAGTTCCCCAGCCCAACAGCTCTTCTTTGTTTCTACATCTTCACATTTCCCAATCACTAACTCTTGAGTCAGCCTTCTGAGACTCAAGGGAGGCCTGGGAGGCTAAAGCAAAAGCCTTTTACTTCAAAGGACAGGGACACAGGGACTTGTATACTGTTTCACTTTCACCAGGTCAATTATGTACAGCATGTATTGAAACATTGTAAACTACAATACTTTTTAAAATACTGAGCCAGCTAGAATTGAAACAACCAAGGAAAAAAGAAAACCCAGAAACATACCCAAGAAAATGTAAAACCTCCATATCTAATAAACCAAGCACCAAAACCGTTAAGTATTGATTTTTACATAAATGTTTTAGGAAAATTGGCTATCTGGAAAATAATTTTTATTTAAAACCACCTTAAATTAGTTCCCTTCCTTATACTGTATACCAAAGTAAATTGTAAGCTCATTAAATAATTTAATTCACCTATTCATTGATTCATTCATTCAATAAATATCTATTGTTATTGTACCCACCATGTGTTAGACTCGGGGTTGTAATGGTATACAAGATCTACTCTCTCCGCTTAAAGACTTCAGCGTCTACATGGGAAGGAAGACAAGTAAAGATGAAAATAGGCAACAAATAGAGATTAGGAAAAGGCTTCCAAGGCTAGACCTCAGTGAGGAGTTAACATTATTCTGGGAAAGAGGAGGACAGTCAGATGTCAAGGAAAGGTTTCTAGCAAGGAGAACAAGGTGTGTTATGACTGGAAACAAAATAAAATATTTCATTTTCTGAAAACTGCAAGGAGTTCAGTAAGGCAGCTATTGACATGTTTTACAAATGCCCTCTTGGTCTCGACTGCCTGGCCAAAAAATGCAGATAAAGAAAGACAGGTACAGTTTCAAGACATCTTCAATATTTCCTTATATTCAGGAGAGCAAAGGGGAATGTTATACTGACCGCTGGTATGAGAAGAAAAATATGCAAATAAAGGATGTGAGTAGGCAGAATTATTTAAAGTTATTATTGTGGTGAGTGTTTATTGTAAAAGTTGTGTTTATCTTTTCAGAATCATCAGTATATGGGGAGAAAAAGGATGTTAAGGAAAAACAAAACATTAATTTTTAAATACTTTCTTAATCTCATTAATGGAGCTCTCTTGGTAAGTATCTTCATAATTATTTAGTAAAGAAAATGTGCATTTATATTGGCAATTAGTTCAAAAATAAGTATTGGCTATCTTTTTTTGTAGGTTCTTGGACTTTTACTCATGGGATTTGGTGCATGGCTTTTATTAGATAGAAATAATTTTTTCACAGCTTTGGGTATGTATCTATTTTCCTTTCTCTAAATCAAACAAGGCATTCAGTGTTAAATAATTGCATACATGATTTATTCAGCAGGTGGCAGTATTTTTCTAAAATTCATTAAGTACTGTCCAATTTTTCCTCAGAAAGTCTTTGCCAATTGTTCTAAAAACACCTTATTAAATAATAAGACTTAAATCCAAGACCATAAAGGAGAGGGAATTTTGAGAGAGAGATCTAGGAACTTTGGGCAAGAGAGATGAGAGAAATGGAAGATTGTGGTTGTTCTGCTGACTCTGGACTTTTACAGATCTATAGACTTGAAAGGATAATGTGGAGATCAACATAGCTTCACTGCCCAAGTTAAATAATCTCTTTTAAAACTCAGTTACCATAACCTGTCACCATCACATGATTAGAAATAAAATAAAATATTCCCTATGGAAACAACTTAAATGTACATCAGTGGATGAATGGATAAAGAGATTTTATATATATCTATATATAGATATAGACATATAAATCTATCTATCTATATATATAGATAGATAAATATCATATCATTAGGCACTATCCCATGAGCTGAGGATACATAAGTATTCAAGAAAGATAAAGGGCCTGTCCTCATGGAGTGTAATTCCAGTGAGGAAGACTAAAAAACAGCACATAGAATGTTCATAATTTGACCCCTGCAAACCTTCCCAGTCTCACCTGCCTGAAATTGTAAATGCCAGCAAGGCTGAGTTTCCTACACACACTGCACCATTCTGTGTCTTAGAATGCTTCCACCATTCCAACCTAGAGACTTCCAATTATAATTTAAAGCCTAAGCCCAGGTGTTACCTTCTCCAGTAATCTTGCATATCTTCACCTTCTACCTGTACTAGATTAGGTGCTCTTATACCCAGTGGTGTGCTGGTAAATGTCCTGGGATGGAGTCTCAGTTTATGGTATTTGCTGATTTCTGTGGTTTAAATAATCCCATGATGGCCAATTTCAAGGTGCCAGTGTGGACTGAGTTGGTTTACAGATTTTGTGAAAGTTTAACAGTTGGCTTTTATGTGCCAGAACAATCTGGTTCCAGCACACCACTGCCCATTGCCTCTACTCTTCTCCCATAAAACCTAGGGCATATTTAATTTATTTATCTCCCTTTAAAAACAAATTGTTGGGCTTCCCAGGTGGCGCAGTGGTTGCGCGTCCGCCTGCCAATGCAGGGGAACCGGGTTCGCGCCCCGGTCTGGGAGGATCCCACATGCCACGGAGCGGCTGGGCCCGTGGGCCATGGCCGCTGAGCCTGCGCGTCCGGAGCCTGTGCTCCGCAACGGGAGAGGCCACAGCAGACGGAGGCCCGCATACCACAAAAAAAACAAACAAACAAATTGTTAAGCACTACATCTGTGCCATAGCACTAAGCATTTAACAGTTAGCCTGTTGACTATATAAATATATATAGTCTCTAGCACAGACAGCTCAGTCTAGATGGGGAGAGAATAAAATACAGTTTTAACGGGGCCATATTAGCAATAAACTCAGGGTTTCATACATGGGAAACTTAACCCACATGTGTTAAGTACTCAGAATATTTTTGATGAAAGAATGAATGAATATTAAAATGTTTGGAGGTACATTAGACATAGAGGAATTCACCCTAGAAAAAGTCATCTTCTTTCATAGAAGACAATAAAGATAAGGTAAAGTTAAAGGGATCTTCTGAGATTGAAGAAATTCTCTATCATGTCATTAAAGGAAGAAAAGTTGTTAAGAGCAAGTAAGAGGTGCTAGAATGAGGTTAAAAAAGAGAGAAAGAGAATCCTAGTGGTTTGTTAACAGCTGCCTAGGAAACCTTGGGTTGCTGCATTTATTATTAAATAGAAAACAAATATCACTTAATAATAGCTATTTTGTGGTTTCCACAGATGAAAATAATCACTTGATAGTATATATTTCTCGAATTTTGATTGGAACTGGTTCTGCTACTGTTCTTCTTTGTCTCTTGGGTTATTTGGGAATTCACAATGAAATCAGATGGCTTCTAATTCTGGTACGTATTTCATTTCAATAGCCTGAATTTGTATCTTTGATTTTCAGTGTTTGAGTCACACATGTGAGCAAGAATGATTTATGTCACTGTAACACTGCAGTACAATGTGCTCTTGGGAGTAAGGCCATGAAGTGCCCCCTCCCAAGAATCTTTTCTAGGTAGAATTTTCTTGGTGAGTTTCCCATGGGCTAAATCTGGACCTCAACACCTACACACTTAGATATTAATTTTCAACACAGAGACAATAGGAATCCATCTCCTAGGGTGAACTACAATTAACCAAACTTAAATCTGAAGACTAAAATCAGAATACAGTATGTTAAAGGCAACGAACAATGAAGTTCAGCAGGGAAAAGGAAACATGGCCTGTAGTCGGCACATTTTCTCCCTGTGGGTGTGCCATGTGGGAAGCTAACTTGTAACTGAGATCACAATTTATAATTTAACAAAAAGAAATACAACTGCTGAAAGGGCCAGACTCTGGCATCTGGCTAGCACACTATCTCTCCCCAGGCATATAACATGAAAAGGTAAATTATAATGAACATGAGCCATTTACCATACGTGGAATAGGTATGGATCACAATCAGTGGATTCAGGTAAAATATAGCTTTTAACATTTTCTTTAAATCAAATTAGTTTTAATTCACAGGCACTTTTCTGTGAAGCAGATAGGAAATTCAAATGTATCCAACTGTGCCCCTCTTTTCAGGAAGAATGCAGAGATACTTAGCTTTTGTGTAGTGCTGAAAGTCTGGGTGGTCATTTCGGATTCTGTTTATCAGTCTACACCAGTTACCATGAAAGCACTCACTTTCCCAGCTGATGTGGTCCCTTCAGGACTACATATTCTGCTGTTTGAATGGCCTAGGACAGCAAAGGCAGCGCTGTTCTTCATCCAGTATATACCAGTACAGGCATATCGGTGAAATTCTTTTGTGAAGGATTGGCAAGTAACCATTACCTCAGTTCCTTTCCTGCAGTTCCCCTTCCCTGAGACCTGAGACATTCAACCCTGCCAAGGACACAGCAATTAAAGGAGTCATGCCTGACAGAGGAATTAGTTACTGCCTATTGTAAATAATTGCTGCCTATTATTATTTGAATATTACCCATGGCAGAGGCATTTTAGGCAACACTGGAAACCACACCTTCATTTCCCTCTGGGTCTTGCCTCCTTACCATGGCAATGCCAGGAAGCCAAGCGCTAGCCCCCATTGCTTTGAGAATCTGCAGACTCTAGGATCAGTCTCACAATCTTTTTAGTCTAAAAAAGACCTCACTCTCTCTTCTTACTCTCCTCAAAGGCACACCCTCTATTCTCAAATTTTATCTTTCTCTTCTCCCAGGGCCTATAACATAATTTTCTCATGGGGCTTCTGATTTTGGATATGGAAACCAGGACAGAAATGATTTGCAGGAAAATTTTAATTTTCTCCTTGCCACAAATTCCCATTTAGGTAAAGGAGACACAGAGCCTGCTATTAATATAATGTTGTGGTTTGAGGATAGGAAAGGAAGGGGGCAACTAGAGGGAGAAAAACATAAACATCTTATAAGTTTCTGCCTCATGTAATTCAAGTATTAATGGACTATGACTAAGAAAGCCTGACAGACCCCATCATAAGGAATATACATGCTACTAGGACCTGATAGCTTAGATCCTGAAGCCAAGATGCCATTCTCCCTTCTGGGCGGTCCATGGAAGGGTATTGCAACATTTTGTAATCACGACACTTTTGCTATTCTCCTCTGAATTTACCAATACTTCTTTGATGGACACACTTTTTCTTTAACCATGTTAATTCACATAGTCAAGCTATGGGCAAATCTTATATAGGCCTAAACACTATTCTCTGGCTTAAAGGTGATTTTGCATGCTCCTACTCTAATCAAATAGATATTACTTTTGCATTTTAACTCCTTGGGACAATTTCACTTACCTGTTAAAAGTTCTCCAGCAGTCTCTCACTGTGCTAAGTGCTAATAACATATAAATACACTGAATATTTCTTCTGTAGATATCTAACTGCTGTTAAAAAATAATTTTCAAAGGTAAAATCATGAATCACCTATATGAAAATGAGCATGTCTCAGAGACTTTATTTATATAATTAATTAATAGGGGAACCAGTAAGAAGTAACGACCAGTTTAAATAAGAATTAAGCTTGTGGAGATTTATATTCTCTATAGACTATTCATTTGCATTTTCATGAATAGTAATCATTTGCATTGCTATGGAAACTTTTGTATTACTATCAGAGTTGTATAAGTTAACTCTTTACAGAGTTGAATAATAGTTTAGTCAAAGGTAACATTTCATACTCCCATTGAATCAGAAACCTGGGAGGGTCCACAGACTATAACCAGCTTGCCATTGAAAAGAAACCCAGTGACTTTTTTAAAACAATTGTTTTGTGCAGTTTTCCCTTCCTCGACCTGTCTTCACTACTATCCCTTGGCAGTGAAGATTAAGTAAGGTGTTGTGTGTAGAAGTATTAAAAATCTAAACTTCTAAACGGATCTAAAGACCATATTTTTGTCTCTGAAAATAGGAAATATATTTGTCAAGTAAGCAATTTTAATGGACAATTTTAAAGTATTAAATGTTTAAAATAGGTGAAACTAAGAATACTAACAGTAAATCATCCTTGCTTATATTGATATTTTAGTTAGTAAAATATTCAGACTGCTAACTTTAAAAATTATTTTGAATTCTAGATAATATGAGTCACTATGCACTGCTATGATGAAGAAGATTGCCGTGGCCATATGTTTAAAAAAAAGAAAATAGTCAAATAATGTGAAAATCATTTTGTTTGGCTTTGGATAGAAGTATTTTCAGTTTTCAAAGAAATAGTCCAAATGTGCATACAGATTAACTTTACTATTGCCATTGCTTTTGTTACTTTCTCATTATTTTTATTGTTGTTGCTGTTGTTACTTTGTGCATGATGGAATAGTTTACATGGTAGGTCACAATTTAGTGGGCTCTCCACTGGTAGCAGAATGGTGTAAGTGGAGGTCTAGATATTTAAGTTCCCCTCTATGACAGTTTTAGATCTGAATGAAGAAGGTATCATCATCAACTCCATTAGACCAAGTAGTCTGTTAGGGTTCTCATGAAGCACCATCACTTCTTTCTATCTTACTCTTATCCAAATGTTCACTGATTTTCTTTCTTTGCCTTTTTTTTTTTTTGATAGGTAAGAAGTGGATTTATTTAGAGAGAAACACACTCCACAGACAGAGCATGGGCCATCTCAGAAAGTGAGAAAGGCCTTTCTTTGCCTTTTGTTTCAATAATTTCACTCGTGTATGAGAACAGGAAACTTCAGCAATACCTATGTATATTTTAAGACTGTACATTTCATGTGATGTGCATTTTCCCATCATTGTAGCATCTAAAAATATATTAGGAGCATAGTTTTCATTTCTATGTTTCTTTTGTTTTAGTATGCAGTACTGTTAATGTGGGCCTTTGGTGTTCAAGTTGTACTTTCAGCACTCATCTTCACAAAGAAAGAGGAGGTATGGAAACATCATCCTTTTATTTGAAAAATAAAGAAAAGCAAATACTTTAGATTATTGAGACCTAAACCTATATTAAAAGCTAAAGGTAAATGTCTTTGGGGGAAAAAAAGGATTCAATGGAAGTACTAAAATTCCATATAGGAAGGGGACGGGGTCAGATTGGAATGGTGGGCTAGGACAACTTGTCTTTAACTCTGTCTGCAGAAGATTGAGAATGTTGTAAATAACAAAGAATGTAGGGGAAGAGGAGATGATGCTTATTGTGGGATATCCAAAATTGGCCCCCCAGCCAACCCTGGCTGCCACTACTGACTCCATCACTGTACTATATTCTATTTTTGTAAAGAAATATCTTTAGACTTGTACTAATTTTAAATTTAGCAATTTCATTTAAATAAGATTATTGAATAATTCATATATTTTGTACAGGTATGGTCATGAGTGATACAGTTAAGTTAACTAGAAAAAGATTTATATTTTTCAAGTCAAGTTCAAAAAAGCACATAATCAATTACCTGAAAAAACTTTTTGGTAGCAAAACTTACCTATTACAGCCTACAGACTTTTAATTCTTTAAGAAATTTCAGTGTTTCAGTGCAGTCAAGGTCTGACTTTGTCTCATGGGAGACTCTCCTGTAGCAATAAGAGCATGGACTTGAAGTCGATCGGCATGTGACTAGATAACAACAAGCCATTTAACAGCCCTAAACCTATGTCTTCATCTACCTACCTTATAGAGTTATCATTAACTGACAATTATAAAGTTCCTGTTATAGAATAGCTATTTGAGAGCTCTCTACCTTCCCTTAATTGATTTTGAAGGAGAACCTGATTAATTTCTAGGCTTCCTAGCCTTCAGATTCTTTCTATATATCAACTCCTAATTAACGGCCAAACCTCCACAAAATCTTTCCTATACAACACCATTGCCCTCCAACTTCATTTGTTCTCTTGTGCTTGGCATCTATCCTGGATATCTAATTATCTAGGGCCTGTTGTTAATGGTTTGGCATTTGGAGCTAAAATTTCTTCTTTCCATATCCAAAATGTGTGTGTGTATGTGTGTGTGTGTGTGTGTGTGTGTGTGTGTGTGTGTGTGTACGCATGCACACACTCAAGTGAGTCCTATAAAGCTGTTTTGGTGGCAAAGCACCAGATCCCAACCCATCAGCCTTGAACTTTTGGACCTGGTGATGGAACCTGAATATCACACTTAAGGACCCTTAACACATGAATATAGTTAATCAGTATCACCCATATTTATTTAAGTATTATTCACATACTCCTCTCTACCTATTTTAAGAATAATAAGAACTATCATTTAATAATAACTACCATGTACCAGAGACTGTGATAATCACTTTATTGACACTATATTATTGATCCTCACAGCAACTCCTAGAGATGCATTGTAAATCCTTCTTTCTAGGACAGGAAACTGAGGCTTTGAACGGAGAAAATACATGCTGAATATATCATAGCCAAATGAAGGAGTCTGCACTCTAACACTTATTAACTGATCCCAGAAATGACAGCTTTGTTTACATCACTTGCTTTCTACATTCAAACTGGACTGAGCTCTCATGAGCCTCTAAATATTTTATGTCATTTACAGTGCCTAACTCAGTGTTGGAGATGCACTAGGTCTTCATGGGTTGTTTGTCAAATTGAATATGTGTGAGGGAATTTTATTTATATAGTAGTCACCTAGATTATATATGAAAATCATTTTTACTCTTATGTACTAAGGTGTGATTCATATGCACTCTGAATCTCCCAAGTAATGCTTTAGAAGGTAAGTAAGGACTTAAGTCTGCCCCATCTCCACAGCAATACAAAATGGAAAAACATCATTTTCTATTCTAAATAAAAATTAACTTAGGGAATATGTTAAATTGATTACTTATACATCTAAATAACATGTTATTTTATTCCAATCTTCTTAAATGTATTAAAGCATAGATATGTAAGCGGGTAAAAGTTTAACTTGTACAGATGTCTTAATTATTGTAGTACTCCCACCAGTTATTTAGTTTTCATTATTAAAGAACAGCATATTACAATGAGAAATTATTAGACTAGAATCCAAATGAGTTATATTTAGAAGTCTCAGCTCCTCTTCTTTATTCATGTAAACAAAGCAAATAATCATAGTCTCTGAGTATCTATATCCGTGTTCATAAAATACAAACAATATCTGGCCTTTCTACCTTTTTTGGGGGGGGCCGCACCGTGCAGCATGTGGGATCCTAGTTCCCTGACCAGGGATCAAACCCTTGGCCCTGCAGTGGAAGTGCAGAGTCCTAACCACTATACCGCCAGGGAAGTCCCTGGCCTTTCTACCTTTTGCTATTTAACAGGACCAAGTTAGGAATTAGTTATGAAAGTCATATAAACTTCTAAATGCTTAAGAAAGTTCCTACTAAAAACTACCTCTGCAAAATCTAGATTTCAAAATAGCAGTTTTCCCCCAAACTTTCACATGATTGTTTTTGTTTTAGCATTGTGAAAAGATAATTTTTTTAATTAAAAATCATAATTCTTGTAAAAATATACAATAGACACAGGTCAATAATTTTATTTAACATCTTGTTTAATGCAGGAACCAGTTAAGATATAAAAACCAATTCAAAGGAGAGTCCAAAGAGAAGACACTACAAAACTGAAACAAAACAGGCTTGGAAAGGAGACAGATCAATTCCATCCCCACCAGGAAAAATTCATCTGCATTTCTCTGACAAAGAATCATTTGCCTAACTACAGTTTTCTACAACTTACAAAGTTGTAAAATAAATTAAAAACTAGGAAACGTACAGACTCGTAGAATCAGAGGACCCTGAAGGTATACTAGAGAAAGCCTAGTTTTCATTGAAAAGACCCTCAGTCATTTTTTTTGGTCCATTTAAAAGCCTTTCACAGGGCTTCCCTGGTGGCGCAGTGGTTGGGAGTCCGCCTGCTGATGCAGGGGACACGGGTTCTTGCCCCGCTCCGGGAGGATCCCACATTCCGTGGAGCGGCTGGGCCCGTGAGCCATGGCCGCTGCGTCTGCGCGTCCGGAGCCTGTGCTCCGCAGCGGGAGAGGCCACAACAGTGAGAGGACCGCGTACCGCGGGAAAAAAAAAAAAAAAAAAAAAAAAAAAGCCTTTCACAATTTTTCCTGAGGGTGTAAAAAGAAATGTAGAACCCTTCGACATTCAGGAGAACAGCACATAACTTTCTCCCTAATCAGAAAATAAGTCTAATGTAGTCTTCCTATAGATCACAATGTGAAAGACCAAAGGCCTCCACACTCAGATTGCTAAAAATAGTTATAAGGAAGAAAAAAAACACCTAGAAATAATTAGAAAACAACAAACTTACTTTGAATACTTTTTATGAGGAACCATAAGGAAAGTTTCTATCAAATTTTCACTTTTAATAAAATTTTCAACAGGTTCACCAAATATGGCATGATAAAATTGATTCAGTCATTTCTGAGTATGGATCTAAGGACTTGCCTGAAGACATACCCAAGTGGATGATTCTAAATGCCTTGCAGAAAACAGTAAGACGAAATTAGCATAAAACTAAAAATTAGACGCCAAAGGTGACCGCTGCTGAGAAATGGGGAGAGAAGGAAGGACAGGGGATGGGGCACAAGAATTAGAGGCTCTTGTATTTCGTCTAAACCAACAGGGTGGGATAGGATTGTCTCAACTTACAGATCTTGAGTTTTATCTTTCTTTTGTAATGTGTATCTCCTTTTCTGGGTTAATTGACGTGCATTTTAACCTGAATTCATGTGTAAAAGTGTTGGGAGTCTACTGCCAAGTGGAATAATCTACCCTGTCGCCCCCATGGGGAGATAGGGTCTAAGCACAGCCCCTGCTGGCAGCACCTTCCTGGTGGTTACCATTTGAGCCTGAACATCAGGTTTGCCATGCAGTAACTTTGTGATACTGGATAAGAAACCTTCTTAACTTCACGTACCATATTAACAAAATAGGCAGAATAACCCCTACCTCTGGTTGTTAAGAATAAAGGAAGTAATGTAGGGAATATAGAGAAAGCCTTGGATCTGGGACGTAGTAAGCAACTAATACTTGTTAGCTAATGTTGTTAGCATTATTTTTTTCACAGTTCAGATTTTTCTCGGCAAGGTAAGGGACTGTGTGTAGTCAGCCAAATTGTTTACAAGAGTAGATCAGCATGGGAACATGTGCTTTATACCAAAAAAAAAAAAAGCAAACATTTAATAGCACCAGGCCCTTTTACAGGTGCTTTTCATATATTAACTCATTTAGTCCTCCCAACCCAATGAGGTAAGAACTGTTATCTTCGTTTTATAGATGAAGGTCAGAGAAATTCAGTAATTTAGCCAGTGTCACTTGGCTAATAAGTGGCAGAGCCAAGATTCAATCCCAGACAATCTAGCACTAGATTTTGTACTCAGCTACTACACCAGAGCCTCACATAAGCGTAGTTATTATTTTTAGTATATTTAATAACAGAAATGCTTTTTAGGAGAATTTAAATGTATTATAAATGATTTTATTCATATTATTTTTTTCACTGATGTATGTGATCTGAACATGTATTGCATTTTCAGATTGCATTATGACTGATAGCAGGGTATCAAACCTTCCTAAGGTCATAAACTGGTAATTAGGAAAACAGTTCTATATGTATGACATCACTATTTTTTTTAGCTATTATTTTATTGTATTATTTTTTTAAGATTTTTTTCATTGGAGTATAATTGCTTTACGATGTTGTGTTAGTTTCTGCTGTACAGTAAAGTCAATCAGCTATATTTATACCTATATCCCCTCCCTCTTGGCCCTCCCTCCCTGCCTCCCCCCACCATCCCAGCCGTCTAGGCTGTCACAGAGCACCAAGCTGAGCTCCCTGTGCTATACAGCAGGTTCCCACTAGCTATTTATTTTACACATGGTAGTGTATATATGTCAAACCTAATCTCCCAATTCATCCTACCCTCCCCTCCCCTCCCCCAGTGTCCACATGTCCATTCTCTATGTCTACGTCTCCATTCCTGCCCTACAAATAGGTTCATCTGTACCATTTTTCTAGATTCCAAATATATGGGTTAACATACAATATTTGTTTTTTTCTTTCTGGCTTACTTCACTCTGTATGACAGACTCTAGGTCCATCCACGTCTATTATTAATAAGAATCCAGCTTACAGTTTCTAGCCATGAATATCATTGACATAGTATATGTAGGTTTGATTGTTTAAAGTAACTTACAATATCCAAACTCTAAAGCACTATTTTAGTCATTCGACATTTCCAAGACTGACAAGATTGTTGGTACATATTGGGACATAGGGAGTACTGATGTTATAACTTTCAATAACAAATTTAGAAAATAATGAACTACAACTTTCTCTTATTTTCTAGGTGACAAATATATAAGCTGATTTTTTCACATCCTCCCAACTCAACCTGATAGGATTGTAAATGAGACATTTAATAGATGTTTGATCATTTCTATGACTATTTTCCTTATTAACTTTTTGGGGGTTTTGTGGCAACTTTTCATGCAATACAAAATATAAAGTTAACATCTCACATTAACCCTAAGAAAGTAGTAATAACCTTGAGTCTTTATGTATATTAAACACATATGGCAGCACATGTTGGATAAATTATAAAGAAAACTGTTATAGTTAAGAGAAGGTGTGGCTAAGGTGATTCTCTCTTCTGTTCTGGGTCTAAACATGGTTTAGTAAATCAAGTATATCTTTCATCCTGAGCTTCTATAAGGTAAATTCAGATATAACAATTTCATTCATACATAACCCACTTATATGAGTAGAGATCTTTAGCTCTGGTTAACATCAACCATAGCAGCAACAAGGTAATGGATTAAACAAACAAAAATATACTTATTGTTTTAATTCACTACATTTGAATGGAGAATAAATTAATAAATTTATCACAAAACCACTTTAATATGCATAGGAGTCATATAATTAACTGTATTTTCAATATTTTACAGTAAAATTTATAGAATCTTTTTTCTAGTTACAGTGTTGTGGCCAAAAAAATTACACAGATTGGATGCAGAATAAGAGTAAAGAAAATTCAGAACAGGTGCCATGTTCTTGCACAAATTCTACATTAAGAAAGTGGCTTTGTGATGAGACACTGAATGCAACTTACCTAGAGGCAAATGTAAGTTAAGGCTTCTCCACATGTTTACGGTAGCTTTTTTTTGCAAGTCATTTTAGAATTATGAGCAGTTTTTTATATTAAAAACAATCTCATTCATGGTTACTAGGTTCTTAAGCAACTTAACTAAAAGGAAAGCACAGAGAGATGAATTGTATTATTTGTTATATGACAAATTAATTAAACTTGCTGGAGTATGTGATATAAGTTCTCCTAGAACTTGGGATACCATCAACTTTCTCCTCAACCATCCTTTGATGAAAGAGGCACTTTTGACAAATCTCTGTTGTGTAGGATTGGTAAAGGAGCTGCACTAGCAGAAGTAAAGAGGCATGAGGTTTGGCAAAAACTGAGGGAGAAAACCCCAGCAGTGACAAAAATGGTGTTTAGGTAAAGGCGGCAGAAGCAAGAGTAGAGGTTCATCTGTAGCCACTGCTATTTACAGTTACAGAATATTGATAAACTAGGGATTTCCATTCCAAGAACTTCTTATACTTTTGTAGTTTATATACTGATGTTATTCTATTTTTAAGATGTATCTTTCAATAACATAATTCATTCATAGATAAATGAAGCATTATGTTTCTTAAAAGATTCTCCTATTTGGGAAGTATCACTTTAGGCAGTAGTATGCTGAATTACAGTAGTATGTAGAAAATCAAATCCCTCTCAAAACTAAATTTCTGATTTCAACTACATGACAACATCTTAGCCACTTTAAAAGCAGCAACCGAGGTGTCCTGCAATCATATGAAGCTTTCTGGGCTAGTAAGTCCAGTCTCCAGTTAGACATTGACTTGCTTTTTAGACTTTGGTAAATTACTAATCTCTATGTCTCTTCTTCTTTGTAATGGAATTATGTACAAAAACATTTCCATCTCCATGTCAGCCTAAGTTCTTTTCCTTAGGGTTGTGAAAATAAAATCAACACATGGTATCATACTAATGCTTTAACATTAATTGGAATTAACTTTGGACTTTTGGCTTCAGAGGTAAGCTTTTGTTTATATGTTTAAAGATAAAAAATTTAAGTATAAACTATATAGGATAAACTGTAGAACAACCAGATGGAGACCTAATCAGACAAATTAATCCAATAGGAGCCAGGACACTGAGACTGTTCACACCCAGGAGAGGAATAGGTCCCAACTGGAGGTGATATCCCTAAGTCAGCCTGGGTGGAGCCTGTTAATAAGTTATCATCCTGGGAGGTGGTGATTTCATTGCTTTGTGATTTTTTTAGAAATATCAATACTTCATATCTTGGCAGTGAGAGGACCATGTTTGGCAGTTCTGCAAGCTGGCAAATTTCTTAAATCTAGGCTGATGTTTGACATTAGTAAATCTATTCACTCAAATACTCATTCGTTCATTGCCTCATTCATTCGTTCAATAAATTTGGAGGGGGGGAGAACATCTACTGTGTGTCAGGTGCTGTACTAGATGTTAGAGATAAAATGGGAAGCAAAATCTACATATTCCTTGACCTCCAGGGTGCCAACTGCAGAATCAAGGTTCAGAAATAGTATTTCATTCTCCAGTTTCAGTGAAGACTGATGAAAGCTAGTGAAGGCTATGGATTCAAAGAAACTGTGAGAGTGGATAGATTATTACTGTGTAGACTAAAATGTTGGAATAAATATGTAACGCATGGTTTAGCCAAAATAGGATATCAAATTTAATTTTATGTTGATCCACAAAGGCATTGACCTAAAGTTCCATAAATTCTCTTCAGCTGGTAACAGTGTTAGTCTCAGGATAGTGGTAAACAAGACATTTTTATAAGCACCGATATCATTCTTTTAAAATGTTTATTCTCTATTCATGCTGAGGTATTTAAGGCAAGACTGAATGGGGGATATCATCTGTGCTCCATTTTATCATCTACCCTTTGCAGACCACCTTTCATGATCCTGTAACAAAAAGAGGGAGTTTTGTAGGAGTGATGACAAAGTTAGAAACATGATGAATACAAAACATCAGCAGTTCATCAAGGCATCTAGCCCAATGATAGCCCATGTAATTAAAGCTGAGCAGTCTATTCCTTAGCCTCCTCTATAAATGAACTTGGTGACAGCTGGGTTACCCTACAAGACTCATTCTGCAGACTTCTTATTCACAACCATATGTACCTTACTCTGAAATTTTCTAATTCTCCTTGATCCCTTTTCCATTTACAGAATACATTTTGGTGATTATATAGTATTAGCTTTACAAATTATTCTTATTGATTACATTTTGATCTCTTATTGTTTCCTTTTTTTCCAGGTTTTGCAATTCTCATTAACCATTTCCTTCTTCAGACACATCAGGAATAGAATATATGCAGAAAAGTGATCTTTAGATTTTAATTTGTCCAGAAGAAACCAGTTAATTCTCAAAACAATCACGTTGTATTCTTCTAGTCCAAAAAACAAAAAAGTTTTGAATTATATTCATTAAGTTTAAGATTTATTCGTCATCGATTATATGTAACACAGAATTATTGGATATTTTAATAAATCAGCCCATGAAATTTTTATTAATTTGGTTTTTCAAAATATCAAATTCTGGAGAGATTGGAATTGACATATATACAATATTGATACTATGTGTAAAATAGATAACTGATGAGAACCTACTGTATAGCACAAGGAACTCTACTCAATGCTCTGTGGTGACCTAAATGGGAAGGAAATCCAAAAAAAAGGGGATATATGTATACATATAGCTGATTCACTTTGCTGTACAGTAGAAACTGACACAACATTGTAAAGCAACTATACTCCAATAAAAATTAATGTAAAAAAGTATCAAATTCCGTAGCTCAGGACTTTACCTTGACTTATTTTATGAATTCAGAGAATATCATCATATATACTAATTTCAAAATATGGTAAATTATCACATATATTTTGAGTTTATGTAGAAAAAATACCTATATGACGTTCAGAAAACACTAAGTAAGCAATTATAACATGTGCTTTACATTTGCAAATTTAAGAAAACAATACTGATTTATAGGAGATTTAAAAGAAAGATTGAAAAATCTTTGTGACACTACCTCCACATTGAATTAATAATTTATTTCTCTCTTCTTATAGTGCTTGCAAGTGAATAATAAATTTCAAATTTTACAGATTTGGATATACTTTAGTGGCAATAATAAAATATTAAAATAACAATGAATTTTTAACTATAGCAAAAATAATCTATTCTAAATACTCGCTGAATTCTCATACTCACTACTTTCTCCTCATTTTTTCCCTTTTTTTATAAGTTTTGTTCTGTGCATGCATGCACAGTTCTCTGAAGGATATAAAAATAACCTACCTGTTCTATTTTCCTAACAATGATACTGTGATTACAGAAAAAAAGTCCTTTGAAAAAATAAAAGCTGCTATACAGTTATGAGGTATTATCATATCATTGCTGTCCTTTATAGGAAAAGGCTGCCTTGACCTTGAGGAAATGAAGAAAGAATAGATTAACTGAAGATCCTGCATACAAGGATCTGCTCCTATAGAAGGCTAACTCTCATTTACTAATTCAATCATATCTTTTTTCATCTGTCTATTCAGTACACTGCAGATTACAGAGACCTATGGACTTTTTTTTTTTTTTAGTCAGCACAAAAGAAAGTAGAATAACCATTTTCTCTGAAGTGACCTGTAAATAGACATGCCTTCTAAATTTAAGGGAACTTCTCTTGGGATTTAAAGCTCATTTTCAAATTCCTGTTTTCTCTAAAATATGCCACAGGAACAAACTGATAGCAAAAATCTCTCTCCTACTTGGGAGTTGAGAACCAACTTATTTGTAATCAAATAAATATTATAGAAATATATTCTGATATATTTGTTTTTTGTATCAAGGAAACAAAAACGGTCTCTAGATACTAGATTGCCTATTTTCAGTTACTACAGTTAAATCACAAAATATATGCACTACTGATCAAATCTATCACCTTTATGATTTTAGGAAACATTGTCTTAAAAGATGTTGCTTTACATCTTGAATAAAATAAAGACTTACTTGGTAAGATAGAGTAGATCAGGATCATATCTCTCTCAATATTTGTTTTTCATTTCTGAAATAGTAAACCTAGAAAGTTCTGAAAATCAATCTGGATCAGAAGTGAAACAGTGAATTAAAATTAAGGGCAACACATAATCCTGACTTCCCCTGCAAGTTGTTATATCACTTGCAAAACACATTTAGCTTACTTCAGGCTAAATAATTACTTACTTCAGGCTTTTAATTATGTTTCCCAAAATCAGGACTATTTTGTGATGGTACTATATAAGTGAACTACTTAAAAATTCCTTTTATCTTCTTTTCTTCTTCCAGATAAAGATGCATTCATTCAGTCAACAAGCATTTATGGAGAACCTACTATGTGCCAGGGACATTACTCACTTATGAGATATGAAGATGAATAGATACATGTATAGTTCCTCTTCAGGGCTAGCTTCAGGAGTATACAACCTGTCTTTAGAAGAGCTCCACACTTGGCTTAATACTTGGCAGTTGCCATCTTGAAATTCTTAACTTTTGAACAAGGGACCTCACATTCACATTTTGCGCTGGGCTCTCTAAATTAGGTAACCAGCCCTGTCCCTGTAGTTAAACTCAGAGTCAGTCACACATCCTGACACATGAACAAATACATTGTGTGCATGTTATAATTTTTATGGACACCCAGAAGGAAAATGCCTAAGTTTGCTTTAGGAAATCAGAGAGCACTTCAAAAAGGAGAGTCACTCATTCAACAGTTACTTATTGAGCAACTGCTACTTCTTGGGCACTGTTCTAAATGCTAGAGAAAGAGTAGTGGATAAAACAAAGCAAACAAAATATCATGAAGGTTACATGCAAGTCAGCGGAGCCAAACAACAACATATAAACAAAATTATTATGTCAGATGGTGGGAAGTGCTATAGAGAAAAAATAAGTCAGTAAGTAGAATAAGGAATGTTGGGGAATTATGAAGATTGCAGTTTGAAATAGGCTGTACAAAGATGGCCTCATGGAGAAAATGACTTTTGAATGAAGAACCAAAGGAAATGAGAGGATAAGGGGAAAGAGCACTGCTAGCAAGAGGAAACAGCAAGTAGGAAGGAAGAAAGGGTCTGAGACAAAAGTGACCTCTAAAGCCTTGCTCAGTACTTCACAATGTAGGTGGCCAATAAATGTTAATGATCTTTAATAGGTCAGATTACTCAGGATGCCATCAGTTATAAAACCCTATTGCCGGGAATTCCTTGGCGGTCCAGTGGTTAGGACTCCGCGCTTCCACTGCAGGGGGCACGGGTTTGATCCCTGGTCAGGGAACTGCAAGATCCCGCAAGCTGCAAGGTGTGGCAATAAAAAAGACAAAAACAAAAAAAAAAAACTGAACAAACAAAAACCCCTATTGCCCTCTGAGGTTGTCTGACTCTATACTCTATGGTTTTGATTCCATTAGGCAATCACAAATAAAATCTGTCCAAATTTGTTTGGTAAACAATAGCTGCTAGTTCGGTTAGTCACTGCCACCCACATTTCCTTTCTCCAGGCACCTGAATGAGACATGTTGGCAGAACAAAAACTTCTTTAAAAGGATTTCAATGAAACAAAATTTTAAGAGAATACAGTAGAAATACTGTTAGTCCTGTTTGTTTAATGTTTGCAACATTTTAAAAATATGTGTATGCCTTTATTTTCTCTTTCTGATCTCAGGGGAATAATTCTTCAGGGACATAAGAGCCCCTGGCAAACAGAAAACACAAAAATCTAATGTTTTTACTGCCATGATATAAGGCTACAAAAGAAAAAAAAAAACTTTTTATTTTTGACACTATCTGTTATGTTTCATTGTTTAACCTCTTTATTTTTCTTCTCTATTCCTTTTTCTTTTGAAGTCACCCATTAAATGAGAGGATAATGGCATATTTCCAGTAAATCTATAAATATTTGTTGAATGATAATGGGTTTTAACACTATATAAATGATAAAACCAGGGAAAGCAGAAGCTATTTCTTGACAAATCAAATTATTTTAAGATTAGCCTTTGCTAATATTCTGAATATTTGAAACAAAGTAAAAGGAAACTTTTTTTTTACAAGAGCACTTGTAATGTGAAAACAAAGTGTGTAATCCTTGTTGAAAATTATTAAAGCTTATTATTAATTGTACTCAAGTATAGTAGACATTCTCCTGAATGTCTGAAAAGATTTATGGAATGAAAAACATGCAGAACTGCTCACTTCTTTAATTAATAGTTCATCCCAGTTGCACATTTTATTTCAGGGAAAAAGTATAAAAGATACTGGACCACAGAATATGTTTGTAAGAATCTCTACAGTTTTTTTAATCAGAAAATTGGTTTAATATGTGTGTAAATGTATGTGTATAAATAGCATTTAAATTATTATATGTAGTAGAATTATAAAGAAGATATATGAAAAAATTCAGTCATTTCATTATAATTTTCTAGGGTATAAACACATTATAGTATGAGTAAATCGGATTTTATAACTATTTCAATGTAAATTGTTTACTATTTATTCATTTATTTGATTTTATTTCACTTGGGAGGAAATGCTAATTTTTTTCCTTTTGAAATGTATTTTATTACTATTGAAACTCCAGAAAACAGAAAGTATTGGGAAAGAGTTAAGCAACAAGATCAGATTTAACAACAAAATCAGCAAAATCTGTTGTATTAAGTATATCACTATCTAGTGTGTCTAAATACCACTGAATGAAAAATGGCCAGCATGTCACGGGGCAACAAATTTAAATCAATTGAGATTATAAGAATTTCTTCTGTGTTAAAAAATACAACATGTTTTGAAAGGTCTGAAATACTTCTACAAGAAAATTTGGTAAACATTACCAATGACCTCAAAATGAATGAAAAACAAAATAGTCACAACATTGAGAGGGTTATTTTTCAAGACTCTATGATATAATGATACTGAGTTTTAGTGTATACGTTTGTGTTTATTGATGTTTGACTTTGCAGTATAGACATTTTCTTTCAACTCAAACATGCCTGGACTATTAGTGGATATATGAAACTGTGCTTTTAATTAGTAATTCTTACTAAACACAAGAAACAGGTAACCTTGCATCCCATCATACCAATTTATTACACATATTATATGATGTTTATCATGTCATATATTCATCCATATTATTAAAAATATTGCCAACACCATTTTTCCACCTTTCACTTTTGGTCTATTTCAAAGCCAACCAATCTTTTTTCTATAATATTTCTGATGTCTCTGTTCAATCTATAGACACTGTACCAGAAGTGGATTTTTCATCAGAAAATTCAGCTTTTTCAGCAACATTACCCATCTTTATTTTCTCTAAATTAAAATCTATAAGCCCCAATATTACAACCATAGCTGGGTGGACTTTCTCGTTCCCTAGGCTTCTATAGGGAGATTCATGTGTTACCGAGAGGATGAAAACAAGAGTCCTCTCATTTTCTGAGCATATGGGTTTCTTTAAGCCCTCTACCACCACCACTCCATAAACTCTTAAGGTAGGGTATAGGCTAAGGTTTGCCCAATTCACTCGGTCCACCCTCTTTGCAAGACGTGCAAGAATGTCTTGCATTATACTTTTGAACATGAGGGTGTTTTCAAGCTATTTGTTCTCAGCCTGAGGCCTCAACCACAGCCCACATATAGGTCAGCTTTGAGGACTGTGATTTAGAGTCCCCATCATATCACAAGAATACATCAAATAAATTAATTTATTAACAAAAACATGGATGCATCTTTCACTTGTGATCTCATACTCGGAATAAAAGGCAGTATCGTTTACCTCATAAATTTTCTGAAGACCTTCTGTGCAGGAAAGAGTTAGTGTAGTAGGCCTGAGACTGCCTAGTCTTAGAAAATCCTGCATGTAAGGTGGCCTCTTAGCTTACACCTGGGAATTTGGCTGATAATCAGTTCCCCACACTGATGGGAAACTTCCTTAAATGACAAGAGTGACTCACTGTACCTGTACATGTCAATCCCAATCTCCCAATTCATCACACCACCCCCCACCCCCTGCTGCTTTCCCCCCTTGGTGTCCATACGTTTGTTCTTAACATCTGTGTCTCAATTTCTGCCTGCAAACTAGTTCATCTGTACCATTTTTCTAGGTTGCACATACATTCGTTAATATACAATATTTTTTTTCTCTTTCTGACTTACTTCACTCTGTATGACAGTCTCTAGGTCCATCCATGTCTCTACAAATGACCCAGTTTCGTTCCATTTTATGGCTGAGTAATATCCCATTGTATATATGTGCCACATCTTCTTTACCCATACATCTGTCGATGGACATGCAGGTTGCTTCCATGACCTAGCTATTGTAAATAGTGCTGCAAGGAACATATGGGTGCGTGTTTCTTTTTGAATTACGGTTTTCTCTGGGTATATACCCAGTAGTGGCATTGCTGGGTCATACGGTAATTCTATTTTAAGTTTTTTTTAAGGAACCTCCATACTGTTCTTCATAGTGGCTGTATCAATTTACATTCCCTCCAACAGTGCAAGAGGGTTCCCTTTTCGCCACATCCTCTCCAGGATTTGTTGTTTGTAGATTTTCTGATGATCCCCATTCTAACTGTGTGAGGTGATACCTCATTGTAGTTTTTATTTGCATTTCTCTAATAATTAGTGATTGTGGGGCAGCTTTTATGTGCTTCTTGGCCATCTGTATGTCTTCTTTGGATAGTGTCTATTTAGGTCTTCTGCCCATTTTGGATTGGGTTGTTTGTTTTTTTAGTATTGAGCTGCATGAGCTATTTATATATTTTGGAGATTAATCCTTTGTCCGTTGATTCGTTTGCAAATATTGTCTTCCATTCTGAGGGATGTCTTTTCGTTTTATTTATGGTTTCCTTTGCTGTGCAAAAGCTTTCAAGTTTCATTAGGTCCCATTTGTTTATTTTTGTTTTTATTTCCATTACTCTAGGAGGTGGATCCAAAAAGATCTTGCTGTGATTTATGTCAAAGAGTGTTCTTCCTAAGTTTTCCTCTAAGAATTTTATAGTGTCCAGTCTTACATTTAGGTCTCTAATCCATTTTGAGTTTATTCTTGTGGATGGTGTTAGGGAGTGTTCTAATTTCATTCTTTTCCATGTAGCTGTCCAGTATTCCCAGCACCACTTATTGAAGAGACTGTATTTTCTCCACTGTATATCCTTGCCTCCTTTGTCATAGATTAGTTGACCATATGTGCGTGGGTCTAATTCTGGGCTTTCTATCTTGTTCCATTGATCTATATTTCTGTTTTTGTGGCAGTACCATACTGTCTTGATTACTGTAGCTTTGTAGTATGGTCTGAAGTCAGGGAGTCTGATTCCTCCAGCTCTGCTTTTATCCCTCAAGACTGCTTTGGCTATTCGGGGTCTTTTCTGTCTCTATACAAATTTTAAGATTTTTTGTTCCAGTTCTGTGAAAAATGCCATTGGTAGTTTGATAGGGATTGCACTGAATCTGTAGATTGCTTTTGGTAGTATAGTCATTTTCACAATATTCCTTCTTCCAATCCAAGAACATGGTATATCTCTCCATCTGTTTGTATCATCTTTAATTTATTTCATCAGTGTCTTATAGTTTTCTGCATACAGGTCTTTTGTCTCCCTAGGTAGGTTTATTCCTAGGTATTTTATTCTTTTTGTTGCAATGGTAAATGGGAGTGTTTTCTTAATTTCACTCTCAGATTTTTCATCATTAGTGTATAAGAATGCCAGAGATTTCTGTGCATTAATTTCGTATCCTGCTACTTTTCTGCAAACAGTGACAGTTTAACTTCTTCTTTTCCAATTTGGATTCCTTTTATTTCTTTTTCTCCTCTGATCACTGTGGCTAGGACTTCCAAAACTATGTTGAATAATAGTGGTGAGAGTGGACATCCTTGTCTTGTTCCTGATCTTAGGAAATGCTTTCAGTTTTTCACTGTTGAGAATGATGTTTGTTGTGGGTTTGTTATATACGGCCTTTATTATGTTGAGGTAGCTTCCCTCTATGCCTACTTTCTGGAGAGTTTTTATCATAACTGGGTGTTGAATTTTTTCAAAAGGTTTCTCTGCATCTATTGAGATGATCATATGGTTTTTATTCTTCAATTTGTTAATATGGTGTATCACATTGATTGATTTGCGTATATTAAGAATCCTTGCATCCCTGGGATAAATCCCACTTAAGCATGGTGTATGATCCTTTTAATGTGTTGTTGGATTCTCTTTGCTAGTATTTTCTTAAGGATTTTTGCATCTATATTCATCAGTGATATTGGTTTGTAATTTTCTATTTTTATAGTATCTTTGTCTGGTTTTGGTATCAGGGTGATGGTGGCCTCATAGAATGCGTTTGGGAGTGTTCCTTCCTCTGTAGATTTTTGGAAGAGTTTGAGAAGAATGGGTGTTAGCTCTTCTCTAAATGTTCGATAGAATTCACCTGTGAAGCCATCTTGTCCTGGACTTTTGTTTGTTGGAAAATTTTTAATCACAGTTCAATTTCGTTACTTTCGATCGGTCTGTTCATATTTTCTATTTCTTCCTGGTTCAGTCTTGGAAGGTTATACCTTTCTAAGAATTTGTCCATTTCTTCCAGGTTGTCCATTTTAATGGCATAGAGTTGCTTGTAGTAGTCTATTTTTTGATTTCCTCTTTGATTTCTTCAGTGATCTCTTGGTTATTTAGTAACGTATTGTTTGGCCTCCCTGTGTTTTTTACATTTCTTCCTGGTAATTGATTTCTAATCTCATAGCGTTGTGGTCAGAAAAGATGCTTGATATGATTTCAATTTATTAAATGTATTGAGGCTTGATTTGTGACCCAAGATGTGATCTATCCTGGAGAATGTTCTGTGCGCACTTGAGAAGAAAGTGTAATCTGATGTTTTTGGATGGAATGTCCTATAAATATCAATTAAAGCTATCTTGTCTATTGTATCAGTTAAAGGTTTTATTTCCTTATTAATTTTCTGTTTGGGTGATCTGCCCATTGGTGTAAGTGAGGTGTTAAAGTCCCCCACTATCATTGTGTTACTCTTGATTCCCTCTTTTACAGCTGTTAGCAGTTGCCTTATGTATTGAGGTGCTCCTATGTTGGGTACATATATATTTATAACTGTTATATCTTCTTCTTGGATTGATCCCTTGATCATTATGTAGTGTACTTCCTTGTCTCTTGTAACATTCTTTATTTTAAAGTCTATTTTGTCTGATATGAGTATTGCTACTCCAGCTTTCTTTTGATTTCCATTTGCATGGAATAGCTTTTTCCATCCTCTCACTTTCAGTCTGTATGTGTCCCTAAGTCTGAAGTGGGTCTCTTGTAGACAGCATATATATGGGTCTTGTTTTTGTATCCATTCAGCTGGTTGGAGCATTTAATCCATTCACGTTTAAGGTAATTATCAATATGTATGTTCGGATGACCATTTTCTTAATTGATTTGGGTTCGTTTTTGTAAGTTCTTTTCTTCTCTTGTGTTTCCCACTTAGAGAAGTTCCTTTAGCATTTGTTGTAGAGCTGGTTAGGTGGTGCTGAATTCTCTTAGCTTTTGCTTGTCTGTAAAGCTTTTGATTTCTCCATCAAATCTGAATGAGATCCTTGCCAGGTAGAGTAATCTTGGTTGTAGGTTCTTCCCTTTCATCACTTTAAGTATATCATGCCACTCCCTTCTGGCTTGTAGAGTTTCTGCTGAGAAATCAGCTGTTAATGTTATGGGAGTCCCCTTGTATGTTATTCGTCGTTTTTCCTTTGCTGCTTTCAATAATTTTTCTTTGTCTTTAATTTTTGCC
>NC_041219.1:19538123-19566740 GCF_002837175.3 Physeter macrocephalus | reverse complement strand
GAGGTCCTGGATCATCTTCACTATCATTATTCTGAATTCTTTTTCTGGAAGGTTGCCTATCTCCACTTCATTTAGTTGTTTTTCTGGGGTTTTATCTTGTTCCTTCATCTGGTACATAGCCCTCTGCCTTTTCATCTTGTCTATCTTTCTGTGAATGTGGTTTTTGTTCCACAGGCTGCAGGACTGTAGTTCTTCTTGCTTCTGCTGTCTGCCCTCTGGTGGATGAGGCTAAGAGGCTTGTGCAAGTTTCCTGATGGGAGGGACTGGTGGTGGGTAGAGCTAGCTGTTGCTCTGGTGGGCAGAGTTCAGTAAAACTTTAATCTGCTTGACTGATGATGTTTGGGGCTGGGTTCCCTCCATGTTGGTTGTTTGGCCTGAGGCAACCCAACACTGGAGTCTACCTGGGCTCTTTGGTGGGGCTAATTGTGGACTCTGGGTGGGCTCACGCCAAGGATTACTTCCCAGAACTTCTGCTGCCAGTGTCCTTGTCCTCACGGTGAGCCACAGCCACCCCCTGCCTCTGCAGGAGACCCTCCAACACCAGCAGGTAGGTCTGGTTCAGTCTCCTATGGAGTTACTGCTCCTTCCCCTGGGTTCCAATGCACACACTACATTGTATGTGCCCTCCAAGAGTGGATTCTCTGTTTCCCCCAGTCCTGTCGAAGTCCTGCAATCAAATCCCGCTAGCCTTCAAAGTCTGATTCTCTAGGAATTCCTCCTCCTGTTGCTGGACCCCCAGGTTGGGAAGCCTGACGTGAGGCTCAGAACCTTCACTCCATTGGGTGGACTTCTGTGGTATGTGTTCTCCAGTTTGTGAGTCACCCACCCAGCAGTTATGGGATTTGATTTTATTGTGATTGGGCCCCTCCTACAGTCTCACTGTGGCTTCTCCTTTGTCTTTGGATGTGGGATATCTTTTTTGGTGATTTCCATTGTCTTCCTATCGATGATTGTTCAGCAGTTAGTTGTGATTCCGGTGTTCTTGCAAGAGGGAGAGCACATCCTTCTATTCTGCCATCTTGAACCAATCTCTGGGACATTGAACTTCTGATGGATCAGGTGTGTGCCATGTGACTCCACTGGTCTTTCACATGAAAATTTTCTAACACTACCAATAAGTTCAAAATAAATTGTGAACAAAACAGTCACAGAATTTAAAAGTTTGTGTTTCAGTCTCTAGGATTTGAAAATATACTGAGTTTTAGTGTTTACTTCTGAGTCTACCCTTGTTTGAGCTATAAGTCTTTTCTTCTAAATCCAACCAACTGGGGTCGTTGAGCTTCTTGGCCTTCTGGACTCAGAAGACTTAACATGAAACCAGAAAAATATCTTGGCCTCTGCCTTCAGTTCCTGCCACTCTGCCCTCATAAGTGCCCCATGAAAACAGTTCTTTTACCTTTGTAGTACTTTTGTCTATTGACCCCCTCCACAGCCTCATTAGTCACACCTACCACCTGTCTTCCCCTCTTTTTTTACTTAATTAGATTCATGATTCATAAGTAACTTCTTTACAACCACCTTTATTTCTCCCTTAATCTTAGCAGCCAACTCTATGCTGGCTCTGGTGTAGCTGAAGTTTGCTGGAGAAAATACTGAATATTACTCCTGCACAAAACACTATAAAATCATGATCAGTGACATTAAATCAGCACTCTGTACTTCCTGGCAATGCTAGTGGTTTTCTTCTAAGTTCCCTTTCTTATGGGAAATAAGATTGTTTGCAGAGTATTATGGAGAAGTGAGGAAGTACTCTTTCAGGAACCACAAAAATGATCATAAATAATGAATATGTAAATACGTGTTCCCTGTTTATGGATTTAGCAAAAGCTCACATTAATCCTTAGATCAGTATGTTATGACAGAAAAAACAGAGTTAAGAATTAAATAACCTGAAGTTGAACTCTGGATCAACTTCGTATAGACTCTGGAGTCACATAATCACTTGAACCTCAGCAGCTCCTTCCCACCAACTTACCTCAGCTGATTTTGACAGCAAGCAAAATATCTTGAAAACACTCTGTCCCTATTACAAAATGAGGTGCAGAAGGGAATTCATGTTCTGGGAAGGAACAGCGAGCTTCTACGTCCTTTCCCTGCGGAATCGGTGCCACCTCACCCTCCCATCATATCAGTGTATTCACGAACCAAGAAGCTTCACTGATTTTCCATGCCCAGAATTTTTGCTGCAATTTCATTACATAGGCACAACTGATTAAATCATTGACCATATGATTGAACTCAATCTCTAACCTCCCTCCCCTCCCTGGAGGTCAGAACTTTGGCTGATATCCTGTGGCTCAAAGCTCCAACCCTTTAAACACACAATTTATCTTTCTGCAGTGGCCTACATCATCCTAAATTATCTTTTAGTGTAAGATCACTAGGGGCCCACCATGAGTCACCTTACTAGTATAAACTATCAGGGCCCACTATAAGTAACAAAAAGCTCCTATCACTAAGGAAACCCAAGGGATTTAGTTTCCCTCTTAGGAAACAGAGACAAAAGCTAATCAAATTCTTAACGGTAACAACAGTTACACGGTTTTTATTACTAATAGATATAACAATAAACAGATGGTATATATTGTATATGAATTTAATACAGACAGCATATAATATTTGCTACTACTTTTTTGGCCCATAGTTCGTGTAAATCAAAGTGCCTTATTTCACAGCTCCATCCTACATCACTTCTGTCACCACTTGAGGCAGTTTCTTAGATTCAGTACCTCAATTTTCTCATTTGTAAATGGTGAAAATAAAATATCTACTTCATTGCTAAGTATTTGTTACCTTTTCTAGTCTCCTGCTCATTTCTGTGCATTTAATGTCACAGACTTTGTCTTGTTATATTCATATCCTTTCTAGTGCCTTACACATAGGGAGTCACAAATGGATGTTCCAGGGATTTTCATGGATTCTGAACCCAAGGATACAACTATTATTTTGTGCTCAGTTACTTCAGTTATCTTCCTTTGGCTCAAAAGAGGGGAAGGATTTGGGAAGTAAGGGGAATTTTATCAGAATTCTTTCTCAAATCAAGAAATGGAAAACCCAACTCAAACTGGTTTAGACAAAATCAAGAATGTAATTGTCCCTGCAACTAAACAACAGCCCATGCCTAAACAAGCAGCTCTGCCTTCCAGTACAGTTTGCTTCAAGGCTGAAATGTCACTCAATCCATGCCTTGGTTCACCTTTCCCTGTGGTATCTGTAACCTCAGCTTCAATTGATGGCTTGCTTCTACTAGCTTCAAGCTTTTTCCTAGTGATCCCAAGATGGCTGCAGAGAGACCTCAAATCTTCATACTGCCACTCCAGGAGAAGATTGAAAGAGTTTTTCTTTTTCAGAAACTCAAAAAAACATGTAAGTACTGACTCAGATTGGATCATCTGCCTATATGAATTAATCACTTTGTTCAGTGAATAATGAGATATACTATTAGCTTAAGCCTATCATATACTACCCTTAGAACTGGGCATCCAGTTAACCCCATCCAAACCAAGTTAATAAAAATGCAAAGTGTGAATTCCCCAGATGAGAAAAGTTAGGATTGTCTGATGGCTTGGGGACGGATGGATGCGGTGAAGGCAAATTACAATTTTCCATTTCAGCCACTGCCTTGCAAATGCCACCTTCATCATTCTTCAGGGAGACTATGATACTCCCTGAGGTCTTTCCTCTCTTCCCTCCTTCCTTCCTTCCTTTTTCTTTTTTCCTTCCATCTTTTCTTCTTTTCTACTTTTGTTATTTCTTTCTTTCACTCGTTCTACTTCTGGGCTATTGACTAATTTTACTCAATCTCTTTCTTCATTTCTCACCCTTATTTTCTCCTCTTTAATTATAACTGACTTCAATTACATTTCAGAAATTTTGGCCATTAATAAGGGTACAGAATTAATAATCCACAGATATTTGTTGAGTATAGAGTTTATCCTTCTTACCCTGGGGTAATTCATTGTGAGATGAATTGCCTTCTGGGAGAATTCTTCAGTTGAATATATCTCTATTTCAAGGAACTCAGAAGAAACCCATAGGAAAAAGTTTTATCATGACCCCATTTTTTAAAATTCAACTGCCAATATGCAGGGAAGAGAGTATTCTTGACCTTGAATGTCCCTTGTCTCACTGTGCTCGCAGCTTACTACATCATCCCAAAGATGAATCAGTCTGTTTTTAATAGCCTGAAACTAGGATTCACAATTCTCTTTTGGCATATGATGTTTACAAAAGCATTTGATTTTAATATGCAGTTGTTTTGTTAGTGTAAACACTTTCTGACCTATATCCTTTCTTCTGTATAGCTTCCTCAGCTGGGGAGGAAATGCTACCATGGCAACACGTCAGCTGTGGCCACCTCTTCATGGCTTCGATTGTCTATTCAGAAGCAAATATAATTTCCAAACCAACTTACAGTGAATTTCAGTGGCAGTACAAGTGACTTCAGCATCCTATTGCCTCATGAAATTATTTGTAGAAACTCTTGAATTTCTTTTAAATTTAATCATAGCCTCACTTGGAAAGTTAACCACATTTTAAATTTCACTAAAGTTCTATCTCTTGTGTGATGACTATCTTTTGCAGAAAAGAAACCCTCTCTGAAACAGTGTCATGAATCTTGTCCAAATGAAGTGACATCTGATATGCCATTCTTTAAACATATTTTCTGGCTAAAAAGCATTTCTTTGATCTCTTGATTTTTACTTTATGTTTATCACTAACCTTAGAAATTGTCTTCTTTTCCTGTCCTTTTTTTTTTCCATAAGGAAATACAGCTTTATAATTTCACACGAGTTAAAGTGTACTCTGAGATACGTTTAGATGTGGTTGGTTTACCTGCTTATGAGTTAAACAATTTATCCATACTAAACCCCAAGCACTTCTATTTCTATCCTATATGTCTTTTAGTTTTTTAAAATTATTTTGTAAACTATTAGATTATTGTTTCTTGATGCCTTCTGAAATAATTCTTCAATCTGACATTCCAACTCACTAATTCCTTCTTGAGCTGTATCTAATCTCTTATTTTTCTCACTGATTGTGTTTCTTATTTTGATTACTAGTTCTGCTCTTCCCTGTGCCCACATGTTTTACATGGAGGAGGGAGCCCATTGCCTCCACAGCATGCACTGTTACTTCCTCAGAACCCAGGAGAAAGGTGCATTTTGGAGCAGCCACACAGGTGCTTATTCTTTAGATAGTGCAGCCAGAGCTTAGACTGACTATAAGGCTGTCAGGCACTAAATGTTTTTTGAATCAAAGTTTTATTAAGAAACTAAAATTAAAAAAAAGAAATTAAAATTAAAATCCACTATACAATTATTTGTAACATCTAAGTCCTAGACAAACATGACACCTTTTTCAAAAAAAGGTACTAAACTTTAAAAAGATTAACCTTATTTTGTTTTATTCTACCAAATATTAGAGCTTCAGGGTCTGGACTGATGTTATAAATTCTATTAATCAAAAGTCACATGCTTTTCATTTTTTTAAATTTATTTTATTTTTATACAGCAGGTTCTTATTAGTTATCTATTTAATATATATTAGTATATATATGTCAATCCCAGTCTCCCAGTTCATCACACCACACCCCCACCACTTTCCCCCCTTGGTGTCCATGCATTTTTTCTCTACATCTGTGTCTCTATTTCTGCCTTGCAAACCGTTTCATCTGTACCATTTTTCTAGATTCCACATATATGCGTTAATATACAATATTCGTTTTTCTCTTTCATGGGTTTCTCTGGGTATATGCCCAGTAGTGAGACTGCTGGGTCATATGGTAATTCTATTTTTAGTTTTTTAAGGAACCTCCATACTGTTCTCCATAGTAGCTGTATCATATACATTCCCACCAACAGAGCAAGAGGGTTCCCTTTTCTCCACACCCTCTCCAGCATTTTTGTTTGTAGATTTTCTGATGATGCCCATTCTAACTGATGTGAGGTGATACCTCATTGTGGTTTTGATTTACATTTCTCTAATAATTAGTGTTGTTGAGCAGCTTTTCATATGCCTCTTAGCCATCTGTATGTCTTCTTTGGAGAGATGTCTATTTAGGTCTTCTGCCCATTTTTTCATTGGGTTTTTTTTTTTTTTTAATATTGAGCTGCATGAGTTGCTTGTATATTTTGGAAATTAATCCTTTGTCCGTTGATTTGTTTGCAAATATTTTCTCCCATTCTGAGGGTTGTCTTTTTGTTTTGTTTATAGTTTCCTTTGCTGTGCAAAAGCTCAAAAGTCACATGCTTTTCAAAAGCACCACAGTTTTTGTTTTTTTTTTAACAGAAAGAAAAAATGGCTTGCATCCTCCTCAACAGAAAAAAAAAATCACAAGTTATCTACTATACTTTTATCTGTCCATATTTTTTGCACCTTATTATCTATTTTATTTTTTTCTATGTTTCACTTGATGTTGTTCTCAGTAGAGGAAAGAGAGCAAGATGTCACACACAACACATCCTTTGTGGATTGTTATCAATACTGAAAAGATATTGAGAATTATTTCTTACTTCCTCTTCATTAAGCCCACAGTAACATCTCGCTGTCCCTACCCAGGGAACTTCCCACACTGAACCCGCAAACTGAGCTTTATTTATGCTTTATTTTCCCTTTACAATGAAAATGCAGTATATGGCATTAAAAGCTGTGTGAAAGAATAAACTCCAAATATTTTTTCCTTAGAGTCATAATTCATCATTCTGTGTGTGAACCCACAGTTTTCAGAAGAAGTAAAGAAGTTGGCAAACAGATGGTCAGTGAATTTAGAACCTTTGGATTCACATGGATTGGGCTTTGGCAAACTTTTGTAGAGACTAACGTTGGTTCCTCCAATTCCTTCTCTCCACTTCTAATATATAAGTCTTAGCTGGACTCATGTCCACCTAGCTAAGATTAAGCTTCCTCACATCTCTTGCTTCTAAGGTGGTGATGTAACTAGTTTCTGGTCGATGAAGATGAATGGAAGTGATGTTTCCAACAACCACGCAATGCCCATAAAACTGAAAAGTTCATGCCTTCCCTCTCTCTCATTTCCCCTTTCCAGGAATGAAATGTGGATGAAAGGGTGAACTATCTTTTGCTCTGTGGATAAGGGCAATCTTTTTGGAGTGGAAGAGCAACAGATAGAAAGTACCTTCATCTCTAACACAGTAGAGATGGCATACCAGCCCTGGAACAGAGACACAGACTACCAATTAAAAGAGAAATAAAGAACTTTTTAAAGATACTCTGGTTTCTAGTCTCTTATTACAGAGTTCAGTCTTTATTCTAACCATCAGCCACAACTAACCCCCAAATTTGGTGTGTTAAGGTTTGTTGGGAGGCATTGAAATGATGAAGTTGCACGTGTAAGCACTGTCCATTTCAACCTACAACAGCAATGAGTAATATCAATGGACATAAATGAGAAAAGAACTAAAATTCCAGTTTCACACACACTCTGTGTGTATGTGTGTTTATGAGCATATGTGTATGTATATTTACAGTTTTTAGAATTATTATTTTAAAAGTTTAAGCTATGACAAAGATAACTATAGTGCTAAAGTTTAGTATAGAAATATCATTTTATATGTGAGCTTTCAACCTTCTACAAATTTTAAAATCTGTTTCTAGGATTTTAGGAGTGTATTCCATATTTACAAAGGTGTTTTTTTTGTTTTTGTTTTTGTTTTTGTGGTACGCAAGCCTCTCACTGTTGTGGCCTCTCTCGTTGTGGAGCACAGGCTCCAGACGCACAGGCTCAGCGGCCATGGCTCACGGGCCCAGCCGCTCCGCGGCATGTGGGATCTTCCCGGACCGGGGCACGAACCCGTGTCCCCTGCATCGGCAGGCGGATTCTCAACCACTGCGCCACCAGGGAAGCCCCTACAAAAGTGTTTTTAACAGTGCTTCCTAATTTGAAAATTTTGTTAATAACTGTGTAACGTGAGTTAATACTTTTTCTTAAGGAAAAAACAAACGTCTAGATTGAATAATGACTTTGTGTGAAAGAGTTTCAAAAAGTTTAGGATATTTTTACCAATCTATATCTTGAATATTCTTCAACTATAATTACATAAATTATCTCCTTTAACCTTCACAATAAACTTTTCTGGTGGGTACCCTAACCACAGATGAGAACACTGACACAGAGAGCCATGAAGTAACTTGCAAAATGACCTGAATTTAGGAAATAAAAAATCTGGGATTTAAACAAGAAATCTGGCTACAGAGTAAGCTCTGCTTCTTCTACACTCTGAGGATTGCATCCAACCAGCCATTGGTCATGGGACTTTTTGTCGAGTAAGATTTGAGAAACACCGGAACAAACTATAAAGTGTACAAAAGCTCTTCTTCTTATGAACAAGGTAAATTATGAAAGGCTACATCTAAATTTTATATGCTTATATATAAATATGTATCTAAATTTTATATGCGTATAATGCCATAGCAATACTGTACTAGTAAATGTTAGTGCCATTTATTGGGGACAGGCAGAGGTGAAAATACTTTTGTTCTGAAAAGTATGTTCAAATCTATGAAAGTATGCAAGTTGGAGAAGTTTGTAAAAGGAGGAGCCTCTGATTATGACTTTTTTTTTTTAAAGCAAAGTAGAGGCTGATTGGCTAGAACAACCTGTCAAGCAAACAAAGGAAATTAGATTTAGGACTTGGACTTGAGGCAGAATCATATTTAATTAGAATTCCCCTTAATCACAAGCACGAAATAGCACAAGTAATCCTTTACATGCTAGTATTCCATTAATATATTCCTTTAAACTACTTCTTGGTAGTATATTAGACATTTGAGTTGGATAGATATTTAAGTAGATAGATATTTGAATTAGTATTCAAATAAGAATTCAATTTTAATAAAATGTGCAAGGAATTAGGAATTAGACACTTTATCTTTGGATCCCAAATAAGCCACTTAATAGTTGTGAGACATAAAAAGGCCTTTTTGTCTCTCTGCTTCTAAAAACCTAATTTAGTAATACCTACTCCTAGGGTCGTTATCAGTATTAAATAAGATAACATTATGTAAAAATGATAAGGATAGAGTGGGATAGTTACACAGGTAGTTTTAGAAATCCCACTAGGGGATTAAAGATAGAGAGGGAACTTTAGGGAACTTTGGGAGACCACCGTAAGTTAATGATCACTCAGGAAAGCTAACAGAAAGTTAGGAAGTGCCACAGGCTTGCCTAATAATAAAGCCATAAATAAAAGACGAGATGTGCCCCAGGCCATTAAGTGAAAAAATGAGGCTTGCACCCTGCTGGTGGAGGTCAGCAAGATAATGATCCTTAGGACATGCACCTCTACACATACCAAGGACAGGAATATAAGGGAAAGGTGACATTCCAAAGTAGAAGACACTCATTATACTGAAACCTGAGATGATTTAACATATTTTAGTAAGTGTTACCACCCTTCTGCTGATTTGAATAACAGTCCTGGTTTCACCGTATAGGGTCAAAAACTTTCCCATCCAACGTGAAGGAGGAGCTAATGATGTAAGCCTGACGTCTACCTGAAGATTAGGAAGAAGGTGGTCTTCTCTCCCTCCCCACTTTTCCTTTGACTATAAAAAATGTAGCCACTTAGTTCTCAGGGCAGAGCCCTCTTGCCTGCCAGCCTGTATCCTTCACAAATGTCCTATACTAATAAATCTGCTTCTTACTTACCACTTTGCCTCTTGCTGAATTCCTTCTGTGAGGAGACATAAAGAACCTGAGCTTTGGGCTTCCCTGGTGGCGCGGTGGTTGCGCGTCCGCCTGCTGATGCAGGGGAACCGGGTTCGCGCCCCGGTCTGGGAGGATCCCACATGCCGCGGAGCGGCTGGGCCCGTGAGCCATGGCCGCTGAGCCTGCGCGTCCGGGGCCTGTGCTCCGCAACGGGAGAGGCCGCAGCAGAGGGAGGCCTGCGTACCACAAAAAAAAAAAAAAAAAAGAACCTGAGCTTCATTAAATTCTGAGACAAGTTGTGCAGTTTCAGTTGGTAGATTGTGGGCTCAAGTCCCATCAGAGGTGCAGATTCAAAAGCACCTCATACTGTGCCAGATCCACAATATATACTTAAAAGATCTTTACTCTTAAAGATCTTTACCCTTGCAGCCTCCTGCATTATTTTTTTTTGGTTCATTTTATATATTATTATATACTCACATGTGTACTCATATGTAATATACAGTGTCATTCTTAATTCTAAATTCTTAATTCTTACAGCTTCTAATGAATCTTACCTATTTCATTTTACTATGGTACTTCTAACTTCCCCCTCTCACTGGATCCTCCCTATATTAGTTAAGTATAGGGTAAGCCATTAGGAAAAAGCGACTTCAAAATAAAAAGGCATAATGAGATAAATTCTATTTCTCTCTTACCTATTTTGTCTGGAGATGAGCTGCAGATGTTTCTAATTCCTTCCCAGAACCAATTTCCCTTCATTTTGTTGCTCTTCCATGAGGTTGAATTAAGTCACCAAAATTTCCATATTCCAGCCTTTTGGAAGAAGAGGAGGGCACAAGTGGAGGGCACAAAATTCCACTTTGAGGCTTACAGAAGTTGCAAAGATCACTTCCATTCACATACCACTGGTTACAGCTTAGTCAATCATAGTCAGTCTAACTTCCCTTAGCTACAAGGGAAGTTGAGAAATGTAGTCTCCAACTGAGTGGCTATGTGCTCAGCTAAAACTCTATTTCTGTGGGAAAAGAGAAGAAACTTTAGGGGCCAATTAGCAGTCTGCCACACTTCTCACCAACACCTAGGTCTATTCAAGTTTCTTCTATCTTAAAAAAAACAAAACAAAGCAAAGTGTAGGGGAACAAAATTTGCCACTCCAAAATGTATCTGGCATGCAGACTATTTCAAGCTAAAAGCAATCAAGGCCCAAAAGAGTCAGGAAGAGACTTTTTTTTTTTTTTTTTTTTTTTGTAGGAAGAGACTTTAACCTTCCTCCTAACTGCCTAGAAGATTGTAAATAGAGGACCTATTCCAGAAAGTAAACTATCACGAAAGATAACTATGGTATGAACTAAATGGGCAGAGAGGAACCTAGCAATATCTGCTTGTTAAAATTTCTTTCTATGTCCCATTGTTTCTGTGTGGCCCAGCAAACATTTGTTTATCATACAAGTGATTTTCCATTTTCATGTGAATTGCTTTCCTCCCCTTTGAAGTCCCTAACCATTACCCCCCAAATCCCCTTTTTTCTTAAGCTGAAGATGGTATTTAAAGTGAGGATTTCTGCTCCTTTGGTGAGCTGCTCCGTTGTCCTGGGTCTCTCCCATGTATATCCATGTAATTAAATTTTTGTTACCAAAGGGAACTTGAGTCCATTCACTCACTGCGCAGCAAAGCCAATTTACCGACACTGGGTTGTTGTAAAGGAAAGTACAGTATTTATTGCAGGCACCAAGGAAGGAGAACAGATAGCTCATGCTCAAAAGACCTGAACTTTCTGATGGCTTTCAGGGTTTTTAAAGGCAACATTTGGAGTGAGGGCTGCAGGGTGCATGACTTTCTTCTGATTGGTTGGTGGTGAGGTAACAGGGTGATGTTTTGGGAATCTTAATCATCAGCCTTCTGGTTCCAACCATCCTCCACCTGGGTGAGGGGTCTTAGTTCCTGCAGAACCACTCAAAGCTACGTGTCAGATTGTTATGTATATCCTTTGAGGAGGACCTAGGACTCTGTTTTATGCAGAACTGTTGCCATTGCTTTTCTTGCTTAACTGCTTTTCCTTTGTTTCTGCATTTCCTCACTTCCCTACTTAGTAATTGCTTGTGCTGCTCTTTGGAACTTGGGGAAGGTCTAGGAAACTAAAGTCTTTTTCCTACAAACAAGAAACAGGGAACACGAAGGGTCTTTTGTACCCGGGAAGGTTCCCAGGGTCGTGCTTGGAACTCCGTTTCACTTTTGTGTGATTTTTTTTTTTCCTGTCAATCTGTCTCATGTCAATCTAATTCTTAGACCGCCAGAGAACCTAGAAGGGTAGAGGAAAATTTCTTCCTCCTCGACAAAAGTTAAAAATATTAAAACTCTTGCCTTTTTTCTACTTTATCTTCTAGCTACTGTCTTACCTCATCGTTCTTCCCATTTGTAGCCAAACTTTCTCAAGTGCTATTTCCAGTCTCTCTCATTCCTAAGGCTATCTGATGATCCACCTTTCCCTCCTACTTTATAAAACCAAATACCTCCTTCCATAGTTTATATAGATTATAAACTAAATACATAAATTATAGGGACTTCCCTGGTGGTCCAGTGGTTAAGAATCCGCCTTCCAGTGCAGGGGATGTGGGTTCAATCCCTAATTGGGGAACTAAGATCCCACATGCCACGGGTCAACTAAGCCGTGTGCCACAACTACTGAGCCTGGTCTCTAGAGGCCATGTGCCACAACAAGAGAGCCCATGCACCGCAACTAGAGTAAATAAATAAATAAATACATAAATTATATATTTCGGTGTGATGACTTTAATCATTCATTGAAACATAATTGTGAAGTAGGTCACTGTTCTAGGAGATAAATTATAGCCGTGGTACTCTTACTGGGGATGCAGAAAATAAACGTAACACTTGATTAATGTTTTATTTTGCCATTTCAATGAGGACTAAGAAAGCAGGGCATTGTAATTCTATGAAGTCATGATTACAGAGGCAAGGCAAGAACACATAAGGTGTGATGGTTAATTTAATTCGTCAGCTTTTTTGGGCCACTGGTTACAGATATCTGGTTAAACATTATTTCTGGGTGTGTCTGTGAGAGCGTTTCTGGAAGAGATTAGCATTTGAATTGGTGAACTGAACAAAGTAAATTCCCACCCTTCACCCCCAGTGTAGGGGAGCATCCTCCAATAGAACAAAAAGGCAGAGGAAGGGTGTATGTGCTCTGTCTGAGACATAAGTCTTCTGCCCTCAATGCTCCTGGTCCTCAGGTCTTCAGATTAGAATTGGCATCCATATTACTGGCCTTTCTGGGTCTCCTGCTTGCAGATGGCAGATCACGGGACATTTTAGCTTCCATAATTACATGAGCCAATTCCTTATGTCAGGAACAAGAAAATTTTCCTTTACCCTTCTAGGTTCTTCTGGCTGGTCTAATAATTAAATTGACATGAGACAGATTAATAGTAGAAAAAATCAAATTTTACTTCATATGTGCAAGAACTCCACATACATGAGAGAATCAGAGACAACACAAATATGAGGAGAGTCAAAGGCAGAAGGTAAAATGAACTGCATATGTCACCCTGAGCTAAGGAATGGGATAGGAGCCTGGGGGTTCCAAAGACAAGAGGGTCATTCACAGGACAATAAGAAGAAGAGCAGATATTTGGTAACTAGATGTTTGCCCTGCCATACAGATGGGGCCACTTAGATAAAATTTATCTCTGGTAAAACTCTTTTCCTGGGAAAAAGCCCCAGTTTAAATTCTTCTAGTAGTTAGGGAAGGATGGTAATTTCTCTTGAGCCTATAGGGTCTCCATTTCCTTTAGCTCAAAATAATCCAAGTGCCAAAGTAGCGTATTTTAGGGAGGTCTGTTCTGAACCCCTACAGTTGTAATAAAGCTCATTTATTCATATGTGTACACAGAGAGATTAGCATTTGAATATATATATATATATATATTCTCCTATTGGTTCTGTTACTCTGGAGAACCCTAACTAATATATAAGGCAAAAACTATGTCTGTTTTCTCTCCATTGTATTTCTAGTGCCTAGTACAGTGTCTGACACAGAGGAGGTACAGAAAAATTATCGATTAAAAAATTAGAGAATTCTAACTGATCATGTATTTATTTTATTGGTTTGACTTTTCAGAAGTTCGGAGTTAAAAGGTATTGCTCCCTTTTTGCAATTGTACAAGACTTATGATATGCATTGTACATGCACACAGACTTTCTTCTGTCTAAGTGGCTTAGTGGCAAGCAATGGTGTGGTATAAGTCTTGGGTGCAAAAATACACTTAATTCCTAAGTAATAGCCTTGGGAGATTCCCTTAAGCTATTAAAGCTTCAAGCTTCTCATCTGTAAAATGGGTATAACACCATGTACTTTATACTGCTTTTGCAATTAAATCATATAAAGGAACTTAAATATCATAAGTACTCAGTATTCATTGGTTCTCTAATCAATTGAACTATTTGGTAGTGTAAAATTCATGTATTTCTTCTCTTCTTCACTACAGTAAACATAAAATAGTAAAAGTGAAGATGTTTTCCCTTTTGAGATTTGTTCTCTTTGCCATAGTTCTCTTTGCAATATCATACTTTTCACAATAGACTATTAAATGCATTGCAATTTACATGGAAGGATTACATGACCCACAAGAATATTTGTCTACATGATACACTTCTAACACTTGTCCTTATGCTGTCACATCTGCATTTTCTTTTTTCTGATTGAAGATATATATATAGCCAGAGTTCTTAATAGAGTGAGTAAATTGGGTTACTTTATAATGGGTACTACAGGATCTTCACTCTCCTAGTTTTATTAAGTTTCCCAAACTCAAATAAAAAGATTGTGTGTAAAAAAATCTTATGGATTATAGTAGACATGATTATATCATGTTATTCCATATATGTGATCTTATAATTCTATTCAATTTAAACTGTCCTGTAGACTCCAGAAAAAGAATCTCCTCTGAAAATGTATTTCACAGCTATCTTTAAATGAGCATGGTGATACTAAAAAATTCTCATTCTTATTCTTAACTGTAATGGTAAAAGAGGAAGGTGTTTGTGATTATAGAATTACCCTTTTTCATATCATACAGCAGATGTTTGTGATTATAGAATTACCCTTTTTCATATCACACAGCAGAAAAGGGTTTACCTTATTTACTAAATATAAACATAAATGACAGAGACAAAGGAATAGAATGATCACATATGTATATTTTAAAATTCAACTTCATAACAACCTCTGGAAAACATACCCCTTTGTGTTACCATAGCCTCTCACTCCAGTTTTCTCTGCTTTTCTTTGCTTCTTTCTTTTCTTCCCTTAACAATCTGCATAATCATTGCAATACACTTGAAAACTCCAGTTGCCTGGATCAATATTTCTGTCTGTTTCATTTTACTTAAATCCTTCTACACACTGTTGCAGGCCAGCAGAGTCACATAAGCACTGTCACATGTTTTCTGTTGCTAAGGGCAACACTACAGATGGAAAAAACTGGCTATTGTACGTCACATGTTACACACACACAAACACATGATGGCTTGAAACAGCTTAAACCATTCAAGGGCAGTTGCCTCTAATTGTTAAGATTTTAAATGCCATGTGATCACACGACCTTTAAAATACTAGGCTGAATCCAGTTAAATAAAATGATTTCCTCTTTATGTTATTATGAAAGCAATTAATTACCTTTGTGACTGGGCTAAACCTCATTTCAAAGACAATAAGAAACATATAAAATATGTAATATACAAGATCATGTGTAAAAAAGGATATGGTCAAGTTTATACTACATTTGAATGTCTAATTTCTATATCTCTGCATAGACCATTGTACTGTGCATGCTGTCTTTCTCCTGATTTTACTTTGAATAAAATGTTTCAGAATTAGCGATCCCACATTCTTTTAAAAATACTTACTACTGGAGAGCCAGAAATATATATGCAAAAATATAAATATACATAAGTAGATGACATTTATTATATAAATACATACATATATAAAATAATATAAATATTATTAAATTATAAATCTGTGGGGGGTTTTTGAGAGTGAAAAACTGTTCTTTCAGGGATCAGAGTTTTTGCTTGACTTTGGATTTTGTTCTTTCTGAACAGCTGTCAATCATTTAGGTGAACAAAATTGAACAGATTATCTTGGAAAAATTTGAATGTGATTTTCATGCAAAGTTGAGTCTCAAGTTAAGCCTCTATGGACAAAGAGAATTGAAAAGCTGAAGCAATTATTCAGCTAATTAAGGAGACAGAATGAAGCACATCGCCTAATCTAACTCACTGAGATATTACCCAATTTTTACATCACTATTGCAGATACGAATTAATAATATTACTAAAAAACAGAATCATCTGAAACCTCTAAATATTTGGGGATGCAAAAATGATTTTGGCTTTAGGGTACCATTTATCTCTTTCTGTATTATGTCTGTGTTCTCCATTTTTTTGTGAAGTCAAAAAAAAGTGGATTTAAATCAGAAATCCATATTTGAATTTCTCCTTTCCCACTGACTGCGAGTCTAATATGATATTGAAGTTTGTTTAACCTCTCTGAGACTCAGTTTCCTCATATGTAAAACAACAAAAAACAATAACACAGGGGTTTGGAACATTCACTTGTAACTATATTTTTAAATGATACATGTTCTTATACATATGTGTTGATGTTAGGTGCTGGTTTATAGTTTTAGGACTTTACCAGAGGTAGTATCCATTCGGAAAAAAATGGAATCAGATCAAAATGAATAAACAAATGAAAGCCACAAATTAACACATCATTTAAGTTTTGAAATTAAAGTATTGTGTAATAGCGTAATTTGAAATATTATCTAACAGATAAATGTTCACATATATTTGTTTTTATATATATTTGAAGGATATATCTCAAAATGTAACAAATAAAGGCATGTAAAATAAAGATAGAATAATTTTCTCAAATATCGATTTATGGGGAATAATAATATTGTTTAGAACTCTCTTAGAGTCCATGTTTTTATTTTACCTTGCCTACCCATATATCATTTTCCTTGAGTCCTTAACTAAAATTAGGAAAATTGAACTATTTAGTGACATTCATTTTACTAATCCGTATATGCTTGTTTTAGCTAATTGAATTGCAAATAATGGGAACAACTTATATATTTAAATATTCAATTCAGTTATTCAGAGAATCATATTTCTGAGAGATATAATGGTCTTAGGAGATCATCCAGCCCTGTCACATGCTGCAAATATTATCAGTCACATTTATAAATAAGATAGATTGAACAAGATCGTGAAACAACTTTGAAGAAATAGGATTACAATTCATATTTCTGTAATTTGCATAATTTTTCAATGTAGCACTGACTTACTTTATAGAAAATTTTCCCTTAAAAATAATTTAGATGATTCTATTTTGCTCCTCTTACATAGCCCCTTTGTTATTTTAACTAATTCACCTACAATTTCACTATATTCCTTAAGAAATGTTCTTGCTTTCTCTCAGAGGAGATGAAACATAGATTTTAGTTGGGGATGTTAGTTTTAGATACATGGTCCCTGTGCAGCCACCTAGGCTTAGTGTAAACTGTGGAAGTTCAAAGATCTTACAACACTCTATTCTTCGGGAATCACTCTTTAGAGAGTCTTGCTTCTACGAGGGGTCTCTTTTGCCTTCCCTTCTCAGGTTAACTTAGACATGAGTCTTAGCCCCTTCAATAGTTTGCACAAACAGTCCACTTGGACTACATATTTTATGGGCTTCAGTGCCCTCAACTGGAGATTTGGGAGAAGGAGTCATTGTTGGAACAGGTGGCAATTTTCCATGCCGCTCCCCGTAGCTGCACTCTCTTCCCTCCGGAGTCCTAGCTTGGCCTTTATCTCTTATCCCTAAAGTTCCCTCCTAGAATGTGTGATTCTTTTTCAATCCTGAAGAGCAAATTGGTTCCCTTGGCCCTAAACTCAAATTTGCATTTTGAAACCCACCAAGGAACTCAGCACCTAGAACCAGGGGTACATATGACTACACTGTTTCAAAAGAAGAATTTGCACTGTATCCATATATTAAAAAAAAAGAAGACAACTTTTGCTCATGCATAGATGTGGAGGGAAAGAAGAAAGGATGAATTCCGATCTGAGACAAAATAGACCCTGGGAAAAGCACACCTCAGAGACACTGAATAATTTGGCTGTGGTTAACTGATGCTGACGTAGGCCCCAGTCAGGATCTGAGGAGAGGAGGCTAGCCCCTGGCATTTCTGCTCTAGATGAAGCTTATGCTCTGGGCTCCACATCTTGGGATGTCTCTCATTAGTCACATCTCCACTTGAATCTCAAAGCTAGATTTTACGCTCCAGTCTGAGTTGTGGAGTGCTGTCCATCAACATTCATTGGCTGCTGCCTGTGCTTAATCATGGCAATAAGAAGGTACTGGATCTGCCCTGTGTCCTAACTGGGTTAAGTTGCCACTAAATAATTCAGACTTAACTATATTTTTGTTTTTAAATTTGATTTTTTAATTGAGGTATAATTGACATATAGCATTATATTTGTTTAGTTATACAACATAATGATTCAATATTCATATACACTGTGAAATGATCACCACAATAAGTCTAGTTACCATCCATCACCACACAGAGTTACCAATTTCTTTTTGTCAAGAGAACTTTCAAGATTTACTCTCTTAGCAACTTTCAAACATGCAACACCGTGTTATTATTTCTTTGACCTTATCACCTTCTCCTTAATGCCTCTTTACTTGATTGAATTGATCCTTAAAAGGATCAGTTGATGGGAAAATAAAAAACAGCTTCTAATACTTATTATTATGTATAAGAAAAAGGCAATTTTTCAAATGAATTCAACCTCTTGTTTGAACTGCATTCAAGAAAATTTAATTTTTCTGTATTAACAGATTTCCTCGTGTCAGTGAAGAGCAAAATAAGCATAGAACAACTGGAGAGCTAAAAACATCCTCAATTTAATAATTTGATTATTAATCAACCCTCAGTAGTGATGTTTTATCCCCCTCTTCTGTTTTCTCTCAATACCAAATTTTGTTTTGACCATCTGTTCCTCAATTTCTTTTCAAAAGGTCAGTGTTGTAACTATTCAGCTGCTCATTTATCTCAACTGGTGTATATTTAATGTCTGCTGTTTTGCAGAACTGTTCTTTGCTATGCGAATATTATAGAGAAGCATAGAGCATGGTCTTTGACTTGAAAAAAGATAAAATATGCTTAGGGGAAAAAAATTAACCACGAGAACAATTTGGAGAACAACAAGTAAGTACTCTATGCATAGGATAAAGCAGGCTTTCATGTTTTTTCCAGGCCACAAAACAGTATTGAGTCTCTTGTTTTTGCAAGGCATTCTGCTTGATGCTTGGGATACAACCCTGGAACATACAGACATGGTCCTTACCCTTGCGAAAGGGAACAAATATTAAACAAATAAGTGCAAGAATTAGGCAATGATAAATGCCATATGTTGTGAGGCTCAGCAATAAAGAAGCCTAGTCTGGAGAGTTGAGAAGTGTACCGTGAAAAAGTTACATGTAAGTTGGCAACTGCAGGAGGAGTAGGTTGTGGGTGTAGAGAAGAGAAGAGAGTAAATCAGAGGAAGAAAGATAGGGGAAAGTACTGACTAAGAAGTTTAGGGCATTTGAGGAGAATAAGGATGGGGGCGAGGTTGAGGGGAGGAGTGAAAGATGATGATGAAGAGTGGCCAGATTTCGCAGGATGTTGTCGGCCACATAAAAGGTTTTGGATCATAGCCTAAGTGCAGTAGAAGTCTATTGACAGAGCTTTAAGCAGGGAAGTAAGTACTTTGATCAAATTTGCCTTTTAAAATGTCATTATGACTACTAAGAGAGAATGAATTTTAGGTAGCAGAGGGGGCTATCCATAGTCTATGTAATAGAGAATGAAGACCTGGTCGGAATAGTGACAGTGTTAGTAGAGATAAATAAGGGAATTTAAATTGCATTTATGAAGTAGAATTAAGAGTCCCTATGGGTTGAATATGTGAGATGAAGGAGAGGAAAGTATGAGCAAAGGGCCCCAGATTTCTGGCAGGAGCACATAGGTAGAATAATGGAAGAGTAAACTAGAAAAGGAAAGATTCACGTGAGCTGGAGTAACTGATTAAGGTTTACGCAGGATATGATTCAGAAGGATACTTAGGGTTTAGGTGGAGAACCTCTCTTGCCGGGCCATTAGGCAAGGGTATCTGTACACGCCTGGTAACAGTGAACATTGGAGTTGGACACATCATTGGTGATACTTATCGATAGGCTTAGGTAGACAGAGAAATTAGAATTATTGAACATTAAAGTCTTGATTCTATAGGGAATGGAGAGCCATTCAACATTTGGATAAGCAAATGGTGTACTAGCTATATTTCTTTTGAATTAAAGCACCAGATATTTATGATTTTGAGATGCTGGAGACAAATGTACTGATTGTAAAACTATTGTGAAATGAGTAGGCAAAAGACAAAGCCTCTAAAAAGAAAATGGACTAAATATTATTGTAAATTAACTATACTTCAATTAAAAAAAAGAAATAAAAAGAAAATGGAGTAAAGACATGAATTAGTAATTCACAAGGAGAATTATAAACAGCCAGTAAACATTAAAAAAAAGATTATCAGTATTCAAATGGCTGAGAATTAAAACAAGATACTATTTCAAGCTATAAAATTAATAATTTTTAAAATGATAATGCTAATTTTTTTGAAGGGTGACAAAACAGATACTCATACATTGCTGGAAGTAGGTTTGGAAGGATATTTGGCAAGATTATTTTTAAAGTTTTGGTAATTCATGCTATTTAACTCACTATTTCCACCTCTTGGCATTTATCTTTAGGAAATAGTCAGAGATTCACATAAACATGTATATATGCAGATGTCCATATCAGTGTTATCTATAATAAGGAGAAATTATTAATGAAACAAATATTCAAATGTGGGGATTAAATGCATAAATTTAGGTGTATTTGTGAGAAAGTAATATAATGCAATTACGAATCATGTTCAAAGAAAAGTGAGAAGCAATTAGAAGAATTTATAATAAGATGTGAACAGCTGCTTTAACTAGCTCACAGCAGCACCAAAATTACATGCATTACATTCTCAATGTTTATTTTCTATTTTCTGATTTCTTAACAATTGGAAAAGAAGCAACAATAAATTCTACTTTTAAAAGTTATTGCAGTAGTTCAGTATGAGATCAATGAACTAGGCCGGTGGCAATGAGAATAAAGAGAAAAAAAGAAGGATGAGAACATTTTTGAGGAAAAAACTAACAAAATTCAGTGACTTATTACACTAGATTAAGAGCAGAATGGAGTAGATTTAGCATCTGGATGATGAGAAAATAGTACAGCTATGATTAAAGCAGGAAGTTGCATGACTTTTGGGAGGAAGATGAAAAGTTCAGTTTTGGAAATGTTTAAAGAAAAAATATTCAGTATTCTATAGGAGAAATAAGACTGGAGCTTAGGGAAAACGTCAGGTGGGTAAATTCACAGAAGAAAAGAATAGAGAGAAAGACTAGAAGACTGAGGACTGAACTTAAGTTCCTACTGGTCCAAAACTGGCTTTTAGGATTTTCAATAACAGAGATAATAGGATTTGTATTTAAAGTCAGTAACTAGAAAGCTTATGTTTTTTGACAGCTGCATATACACTCACTAGATGAGATTATAAATTAAATTGCTTAAAGCTATTTACTTTAGTTATTTCTGGGCATTGTGGCTTTAGTGAGGAGACATGCCAGATATAATTTACATTATGTAGGTATTAAGGACAAGTCTTGTGATGTTGTTGGCTGTTTCAGAAAAAAAAATTTTTTTGATTTTTCAAAAATTTCCTAAAATATGCTTCTTAATGATTACTTGTTCAACTGGGTTTTATTTTGGATTAATTAATTTCAGAACCTAATATCTTATAACTATACTTTACATGAAAGATGTGAAGACTATTAATTGCAGATAATTTACTAACTATTGGTTCAATATGGGAAGCACTATAAAACCTATTTCTAGAACTTGTCTTCATAGGAATTCATTATTCTTTAATGAAAATATTTCAAATAAAGTAGAGTAAAATATCCAAGCAGCGCTTGGAATTTTAAAGGAGAATTATTTTGTTTAAAATTATTGTTACCAATGTGATATATTATTTGTTAGCAGAAAACTTATAAAATAAATATATTTTCTTCCTCCATTACAATATAAAAGTAGGAACAGACTATTGTGCCTGTTTTTATTAGAGGCTAACAATGAGTTTCTCATTAAATAATAATTGAGTAAATGACTGCATCTTTTACCATCTCTATTATCTCAATAAAAGTACATAATAAAGCTATGTGATAGTCATAGCTTTTTTGAATTTTTATAATACGTGAGCCATGATAATAAAATATCATATTTCCACCTCAAACTAGACTTTTTTTCCTGAAACTTTATTTTGAAAATTACCAAGCTTACAGAAAAGTAAAGAATTTTATAGTAAATAAACATGTACCGACCACCTGGATTCTATGATTAACTTTTTACTATACTTGCTTGGCCACATAATTGTCTAACCATCCCACTATCCATCTATTCACCCATCTTATTTTTTGATGCTTTTCCAAATAAGTTCAGACCTCAGTATGTTCCCCAAATATTTAAGCGGGCATATCATTTACTAAAATTTTACAGAATTATTTTTTTCTTTTGAGGTAAAATTTACATACAGTGAGATGCAAAAACCTTCAATGTACCATTCAGTAAGCTTGGGTACCATTCACGGTACATACTCTTGCGTAATCCCAAATTCCTATCAAGATACAGAAGATGACCATAACCCCAGAACGGTCCTTCATTCTCCTCAGTCAATCCTTGCTCCTACCACCCCAGAAACAGTCATTATTCTTTTTTTCCCCATAGATTAGTTTTTCCTGTTCTAGAACTTCATATAGATCACACACTATGGACTCTTTTGTGTACGATTTCTTTCACTCAGCAGTATGTGTTTGAGATTCCTTCATATTGCTCATTTATTTTTACTGCTGAGCAGTATTCCACTGTATGAATAAGCCACAGTTTATTTATTTATTTTCCTATTGGTGAGCACTTGGGCTGTTTCTAGTTTTGAGCTATTATGAAAAAATTGCTGTAAACATTCTTGTATATTTTTGTGTGTGTGCGAGCATATGTTTTCATTTCTCTTGAGTAAATTCTGGACCACAGGGTAGGTATATGCTTAATTTTATAATTATTGCCAGACATTTTTGCAACGTGATTGTACCATTTTCTATTCTCACCAATAATGTATGAGGGCTGAGTTTGGTCTACATTCTCACCCGCAGTTGACGTTGTCTTTTTTTTTTTTTTTACGTTTAGACATTCTGATAGATATAAGATTTAAAAGTGACTCCTGTGTTCCTAGGTTCTTCTTTTATAGGTCACAGAAACAGTGTTTCATTCTGGTTAGAATGAATTCCAAGACACATATAATCCTGTGAAACCAATGATTCTTTTTCCTCTTCCTTTATGCCCCCATCTGCAGGATACAACAGACAATCTTAGAGGTTTTTTGCAGTAAGAATCACAAAGAAACACGGGGATGAGGAACTATAGGTAAGGCTGCCCCTCCTCAGCCTCTAGACTCTATCAGGATTCAAGAGGGAGCCCAGAAGATCTGTGTGCTTAAGTAAGACCACCCCTTGCTGGCCTCAACATCACCACTGTCCAGCAAAGACGGGGAGCCCAGTCTCTGCATGCTCCTGGCAGAAGTCGCCTTCCCTTTTCCAAACGCTACTCACAGCCTCAGCATCACCATCTACCCAGAGTTGATCAGAACTCCTTTTATTATCCCTTAAATATGATATTACTTTGGTCACAACAAGGAGGTGAGGACATACAGTCTATTTGCCCTCCTCTCATCTCCAGTCCTCATATGGTCCTAAGGGCAGCGCGACAGCTATAAGATATAATACGTATTTGGTTTGTTGTTCAGATGTTGCCACTAGTATATAACCTCCATGATAGCAGAGATTTTTTTTTTCAGTTTTTGTTCACTGCTGTATCCTCAGTGCCTATAGTACCCGGCGCATAGTATATGTTTAATAAGTATTAGTTGAATGAATAAATTGCCCTTGACAAAGAAGTCTCATGTCCTGGAATGAGAAAAACTTTGGTTCTTCCATATAAACGAGAAGACCAAACATACATATTACTAAAGGATTTACTGTGGATTATACTAGTTACTCAGTGGCAGTATTAAACCTTGGACCAGGTTTCCTAGCTAATTGAATCTTAGGTCAAAGTTGGAGTATCCTTATATTCACCCTCCTACCTTCTGTAGAGCTAACTTCTGTTATGTGTTTGATATTCTAGTTTTTGATTGACGTTTCCAGCGATAATAAGAATGTTAACAGGATGTAAAAATAAGATTCTTCTTGTCTTGACTTCTGGGCCACTTTTTTCAGTGTCCTATATTATTAAATTATTTAATCATCACAATGAACCTAAGAAGTAGGCAGTATTAATACCAGTCGGGTAAGAACATTTTAAAGAAGAAAAAACCAAGCTAGCAAGGTTAAGTAAGTCAGAATTTGAAGCCGGAGAATCTCACTCCAGAGTCTGTGCTTTTAACTGTTCCACTATTCTGTTTTTCAGATACCAAAGTCAGTCAGATCGTGCTAAAGAATTTCAAATGGAATATAACCAAAAACCAGTTCTATGAATCTTGAACCGCCCCCCTCACTCAACTTGGGCACAAAAACATGAAAGGACTGAGGGACTAGATCCTGACTAGAACCTTCCTCAGAGGAGCTGGGTGGGGTGCTCCCTCTCCCTTTCAAATCAAGACAGGGAGAAGCTTTGATGAGTCTCTCAGAAAATATATCTGTCTCCTAAGATTAAGAAAGTATATTAGATTTGTTCCAGGCTCTCAGTTGTGAATCTAAATGGCAGAGATGGGCCGGGCAGCTGCTCCAAAGGCAAGGGTAAAAGGATTTTGCCACTTACTTAGGATCAACTTTCCTCCTCATTACTTACAGGAGCCAAGGATGTCTAAGTGTTTCTTGAGGGCCACATATGGACCGCATGTAAAAGAGAGCTAGCATGCAGATAACATTAGGCCTGGCCAGCAGGATAGTTTTAGAGGAGCAAAGGAACCTCAGTATTCAGTGGTAGATATCACTATATCCCAGGGCTTGCAAGATTAAGCAAGAAGCTACAAAAGAGAAGAGAGAAGCAATTGCTCAGATTGAGGGAACTACATATGAACAAGGGAGCCTCTGAAGAATGCACAAACACAGTTAAATGGGACATTGTCAGTTTTAAATATTTGGTACGTGCATAAAGAATGAATCTGGGAAACAAGAATACCAGCCAAGTAAGACCTGGCTTTCTCCCCTCACTCTCTATTTCAAACCCTGAGGAATCAGAGCTGTAATTAAAAGGAGAGCTAGCACCTAAAGCAAAATGAGATTGGCTGCAACCTTGAATGAAATTAACAGCTTTGGCTAGTACAAAGAACCAGATGTTCTAAAAATTGAGTTGTTCTAAATATTGAGTTGTTCATGACACCCACTTGTTCGATGTACTGGTTATAGGAAGGACCTCTAAAATCCAGGGATTACTGAGGTCATGATCCAGTTCTTTACATTCTCTTTGTGGTGGAGCTCTATCATGGCACCAAGGTTTCAGAGCAGATAGGGAGTTTTTTTTTTTTTTTTTTTTTAACTTTTCTACTATAGAAATAAAAGCTTGCTGTTCTCCTCTATGATACAAAGAAAGGATTATGCCCAGGTATATGTGGACTGACACTATATTTCTTAAGTAAGTTTTGGATTATGTATTCTTGGTGGCTAGGATTTCTTTAAAAAGTAAAGCAGTTGCCAGCCTGTGCTTTGAAGACTTTTTCTCCTCTAGAAAAATCTGCATTCTTTGGAAAAATGTAGGTAAAATTTAATACTAGTGATTAGATGTTAGATAATGAACGTAATTTGCTTCAAAATGTGTTTTAAATAAAACAGACAATTCTATCAACTAAACCACAGCAGATGGTTGTTTTGATTTATTAAAATTATCTCCCTACATATGATATGAGTTGAGAAAATACAGAATACTTCCAATATCTCCAAATTGGTCTCAGGAAGAAGTAAATCTATGAAAGGTAGGTAGGTAGGTAGAGAGATAGATAGATAGATAGATAGATAGATAGATAGATGATAGATAGATAGATAGATGGATAGATAGATTCAGTTTCTGTTAGCATAGCCCTGTTAAAGGAAGACCATTTAGAATGGGTTTCATCTGATTAATTAGAACTGCTGGAAGATGGGGAGAAATCTTAAAATTTATAATGTCCCATCACAAATTAGGTCCGCTCTAATTGGTCTTCCATCCATCTATGATGGATCATGTCTTAATCTTTACACTATTCTTCAAACTCTCCCTAGGATGGAAAAGATATGACCTGGGTAAACATTCCTTGTGTAAAAATTCCTTACATTTCTGTCAGTCATGTCAATTCAGAGAGGAAGAATGCCTGCACCCAGGAGAATCTTCCATTGTGAGATCAACAAGGGTTGGGGTTTGTTGTGTGGGTTCCTAGCTTTTTTCCTTTATCTTCTCCTCACATCAATGAATGCTAGTCTCCACTTATTGTAAAAGTACATAGATAATATGATATAGCCTAGTTTCACCATAGAAGTGGTCCAGGGAAGGACAAAAATCACAGAAATACTTTCATAAAGCATTCGATTATCTCCAGAAATCAAAATCATCAATAATCTGGGTGCACCAAATTTTGGCTAGAATAACAACGAATATTGAAGCTGGTTTCCAAAGGTAGCACAAAACCATTCCACTCATCTCTCCCACCTGCTGCTCTTCCCATGAAGAGGTGGAGGTTGTATCCCCTCCCATTGAATGTTGGCTGGGCTTATCGCCGCTTTAACCAACAGTGTGTGAAGGAAAGGATGCTTTAGGACTGGTGAACCCCCAAATTAAAAAAAACGTGTCTTGCAAATCCACCTTCCGTTTTTTAGAGCACGGATCCCAACATGGAAAAGGTTCAGGCAGATCTACTTGAGGAAGAGAAACAACGTAAAGGGGAATCGAGGAGCCAGACAGCCAGTCACAGTGGCCGTTTGACGGTACCTGTGTGAAGATTCCAAGTAAGACCAGTTGGGAAAATGCACATCAGGGCCCCACCAACCCACAGAGCCTGAGATACAACTAAATGGTTGCTGTTTTAAGCCACTAGATTTTGGGTGGTTTGCTACAGAGCAATAGATAACTGAAACAATAAGGACCCCCTAAATCTTGCCTTCTCTTGAATGTACTGAATTTTTTTCTTTTTTCAATCAAACAAATAAGCAAATCTACCTCTGCTGAGGCCTTAAGTATCAATTACGTTTTTAATTGGCTCCTGAGTTTTTACCTCACATATAATATCTCATTTACCTAAAGCATATCCACATGAAAAATCTCATCTCTTATACACTACGACAAAATAGACTACAATATCCCCTTTTCCTTAGGGGCCAATGACTAAGTTAATTAACTATCAATAACTACCCACTCTGATTACTCATGTTGCTTTCAAACAAGGTGGTGTACAAAGCCAGTGGCCTGATAAGAGAGCCAAGAAAGCCTTAGCCCACTTGTTTTGAGACTCTGTGCCAGAATTAAAGTGATGATGCTGTATGGTTGCATTTTGTGCAGATTTGAATCACGAATTTGAGGTCGTGTGATATAAAATACCAAGTCTCACTTTGTGATACAAATCCCACAGATAAAAATAACTCTTAAGAATCACATAATTTCAGACTATTATTTATAAACTGAGTTTACATCATGGCCACATGATAGGGATACAAAGACCTACTATCATCAGAAAAAATCATCTGGAATTATCTGGGTTTTCAATTAGGTAGGCTATGAGGAGCAAGATTTCTTATGTAAAATTCACTACCCTGAGTATTTCAAGCTTATGTTGCCTAAGGTGGGAATGGAGATGAGTGAAGAGACGCAAGAGGCAGTTTTCAACCCATTTTTTTGAAAACGTAAGACCTCTTTGTCTACAGAACCACAGTACAAATGTTTAAAGGCCTCTCTCTGGGGATTCAGGAGATCTCAATAAACTCTAAACCTAGTTCTGCCACTTACCAAGTAAGTGATGTTAGGTATCTTACTTAGCCTTCCTGTAAGTACTTCAATAAATGGGATTCATTCATTCTATTCCATTCATTTATTCACTCATTTACTAGTGAACATTTTCGAGTGTCTACAATGAGCTAGGCACTGTGCAATAAGAATGCAAACATGAATACATCCTGATTATTGGTATAATAGGACTTATAATACCATGTAGGGAACAGAAATGTGAGCAACAATCTCTGGAATCTACTGTAAAACTTTGTAATTTTGATTCCTCTTGATGTTCCAACACAAACTGAAATACAAAGTGAAAAAGGCAAGCTGCATATTGATTTTATTTCTGTCATAACCTTGAAGCTATTAAGAGATCAGCACACTTTCAAAAACGACTGCTTGCTTTGATAGTGAAATAGCATCCCTGTATAGTTTTGTAATGTTCAATGAAATACTCCGTAAGCTACAATATAATCGCTGTGCAGAGGTATTTTTTGCTTGCAATACTCTGTTGAGTTGTAGAACGGCCTCTCCATAGGTTTAACACCTCCACATGGGTGTTAAAAAATTGAACAATGAATTGGAATACTTAAATAATGTCAAAATTCTGCTACTTCACTTTTGTAAGCCAGAAAATCAGTTTTCATTCTTTTTTTTTTTTTTTTTTTTTGTGGTATGCGGGCCTCCCTCTGCTGCGGCCTCTCCCGTTGCGGAGCACAGACTCCGGACGCGCAGGCTCAGCGGCCCTGGCTCACGGGCCCAGCCGCCCCGCGGCCTGGG
>NC_041219.1:19481523-19537753 GCF_002837175.3 Physeter macrocephalus | reverse complement strand
AGCGGCCATGGCTCACGGGCCCAGCCGCTCCGCGGCATGTGGGATCCTCCCAGACCGGGGCGCGAACCCGGTTCCCCTGCATCGGCAGGCGGGCGCGCAACCACTGCGCCATCAGGGAAGCCCCAGTTTTCATTCTTTTTATGAAATCTACAGGAAATGATATCTTGGGGATTTATGAGAGGTGGGAGGAGGCTTGGAGATAATTTGTTATATGTTAGGGGTTTCACAGTGGGGTCTGCAGACTACTTGCTTCAAAAATCTCAAAGGGGGCTTCCCTGGTGGCGCAGTGGTTGAGAGTCCGCCTGCCGATCAAAGGGCTTGTTTAAAAAAAGCAAAGTCAAAGGTTTACCCAGTCCTAGTGAATGAGAATTTTTGAGGCAGGTCTTGGGACTCTTTTCAGATGCTCCCCGTATTGGCTCTTACTTACTCTGAACTTTGTGAATCACATGTTCTAATCCTGTCCCTTTATTTTGCAGATGAAAAACCTGAGGCACAGAGAGGTTAAGTGACTTGTTCTTTCTAAAAACCAAAGGAGCAAAGCAAGAGTGGTATTTTTGAATAGGTTCTAAAATGGAAAAATAAAGAAAAAGGTATGAGGAAGATAGGGACTTTTTCACAGCCTGCTTTTTCCATGCTTGGATTTATGATGAGTATATTCATTTCTTTCCATCGTCCTTGGAAAATTCCTTCAGCTATTCACAATTCAATTGGAATTTTAAATGCTGTTGACCTAAAGTGAGCTTCAAATCATTTGACAAGTAAGACAAGTAAAGTCACAATAACTCTATTTTCTCAGCATGTATAATCTTAAGCTGAATACACAATCAAAACAGAATAGAAACAGAAGGGGGAAAAACACTTTGGTACAAACAACTGAATATATTTAAAATCACTTGTCTCATGGATAATCTGGGTGACACAGTACGCACTTACTAAAACCATACTGACATCATTAGTTTTAGTTCATAAATATCCATCTTAAAATAGTTATACTTTTTTAAAATTAATCATATAATTGAGTAAAATACCTTAGTCTTTGAAACCTTAATCTACAAAATCACCATCTATAACAAATAAACTCACTAGGTTCTGCTTTAATCCATCCTCTCCTTATTTTTGATGAATAAGAAAGTAATATGCACTTCACATACTAGGTACACAACTGATGTTTAATGACTGTCTAAGCCATAAGCCATGCTTTGTTCAAGAAGATTTTGTATAGGCACTAAATTTACATAAATAAAAATATTTTTAATATTGTTAGTATATTTATTCTTACATTCCTACTGTTAATTTATGAAAAGCTAAGAATATTTTGTAGTTATGTATGCATATGTTTTATACTCTTGGATGATTAAGTTCCCTTCCAGGAAAATAGAATTTTAAAAGTTTTATTCTTTGGAAAACAATCTCTTGAGAATGTCATGCCAGTTATTTATGATACTTCCTTCAGGGAGAACGAAGAAAACAGAAACACATTTTTAAATTAGCTTAGGGGCAACTGTGACTTGGACAAATAATGTAGGTGTTTAATATCATCCTATCTGGATTAGGGTTTCACGCAACATTGCTGGCAGAAATTAATTTTTATTTGATGTTGAATTCTTGATGAAGTTTTAACTTGTTAAGAGTTGTAAGCTTATAAATGTGTGTATATGGTAATATTTTAGTCAATTAAGCCTCATAATGCTCTAGGTATTTTATTGTTCTGAAAAGGAGATCTCTTGAACATGTTGTTTCCTGTACCCACAGGCTAATCCTCAAAGTGTACATTCATAACTGAACATTAGTCTACAATTTTGAAATAAATCCTGTGGCATTCATTATTTAAATATGTATTATTTTCTGTACAACACAGCTTTTTTGTTGACAGTTTTTGGAGTATAAAATGGAATGAAGGCCTTTTCTATGCCCTTTTTCTTAATTTAAAAATATGAAGAAATCTGACATTAAATAAGATTATCAATGGAAATAAAACTAGAAGTGCACTGTTGATGCATACTTACTTTTAAGGAGCCAATGCAATGATCTAGTATACTCAATATTATGCATTCATGTAAATGTTTCATATCTAAAGACAAACTTACTTGGAGGTCTTTTATTCATCTTCCTTGAAATAAAAGTGTATCACTGCAATTAACTAATAAAAGCAATAGGTAACCTTTTTATGCTACCATTTATTTAACCATGAGATTTAACAATAGGCTACTTAGGATATTGAACCACAAAACTTAGTTAAATATGGGAAGATAACTACAGAAAGAATTATTATGTTACAAACCTTATGGGAATGGATATTATATCATTCTGGGGAACACTTCCCCTACCTAATACTGTAAAACCAAAACCTGTTGATGAAGTCCTAAAGAACTATTATTAATACTTACCTTTATTGAAAGGCTGCTATATTTTGTGCACTGTGCTAATACTTTAAAATATTTTTGTTTGTCTTATTTAACATCACGGCAGCCCTACACACTAGCTATGTCACAGATTTTTAAATTGTGCTATAAGATGTAAAAATAAATAACTTACTGAAAAGGGCATATTTGATACGAGGTGAATCTAAAATTTGCCTGATTTCAAATTTCATAAAAGGAAAATATAACTTTAATATATAGGCATTAACTTCTAAGGCAATTAATTGGAAATATAAATATCAAAGGTATTTCTTTAAGGAAAGGCCCTTTTACACCAATGGGAGTTACATTGACTGTGAAAGTAAATAAATCATTTTTAGTCACTGCACAGCAGCGAGGCAGCATAACATAACAGTGGCTAGATGCTGTGTTAGCATATACATTTTGGAGTCTGACAGGCTAAATTAAAATCCCAGCCTTACTGATAACTAACTGTGTGATGTTGGGCACATTACCAGTGTCTAGGTGCCTCAGTTTCAATATCTGTGAAATGGACATATTAATAATACCAATCTCACAGAGATAGGGAGGATTAAATGAGTTCATGCCTGTCAAGTTCAGTGCCCCCAGATAGTAAGTGGGGGTGTGCACATGAGCTACTGTTCTATCACACAGGACATTCGTGGTTCATGATATGACATTGTAGAGAGGGACAGTAAGCATCAGTCAGATTGGAAAAATGCTGAAGGAAATTTGGAGTTGGAAAAAAGAAAATATGTACATTCAGCTAATTAACAGGATAAAGAGTGAACAATGACTCATAAAAAGAATAGAGAGAGCTGATTGTGGTATTCATCTTTAATCTAGCAAAAGTTAATTTATTCAATAAGCATTTACAGAATGAGTTTTGCATGCCAGGCACTATGTTAGATGTAAGAAACTTTAGGGTGAGGGAAAGAGGAATGATCCCTAAAAAACAAGAAAATCCTGCCATATGCAACAATATGAGTGAAATAAGCCAGAGACAGAAGGATAAATCCTGCATGATTCCACTTATGGAAGGTATCTAGAATAGTCAAACTCATAGAAGCAAAAGGTAGAATGGTGGTTGCCAGGGGTTGGGGGAGGGGGGAAGCAGAGAGTTATTCAAATTTTCATTTATACAAGATGAATAACATTTTTGTACATGGCTACCAATACCGTATTGCGTACTCATATTTGTTAAGAGCATAGATCTCATGTTAAGTGTTCTTACCACAGTTAAAAAATAAACTTAAAAAAAGATACTATCCCTGCCCTTTTAAGGCTGACAATCCAGTTTTGTATTAATAAGAAAATTAAGCTCAATGAAAAAAACTTTTCTTAGTGCAGTTTTCAAGTCAAGATTCATTGGAGTCTCTACCATCTTTTCAGCATAAAGAGTTAAATGTCTATTGAAACTATTTATTACTGCAGTATTATCTAAAGAGAAACTATCTGCTGAATAAGCCTTAATTTCAGTGAATGTGGCATGAATTTACCTGAATATAAATCACCCAACAGATTCAGGTGAGTAAGGAAGAGTGAAATGCATGTGCAAAGTGCTGATTTAGTCAAATAGCAATTGATAATAAGATATACATTAAATATAGTAAGATAAAAAATTACCAAATGCCTAGAGTGTTATTTTACTTTCATCCTTTAAAATGATATCTAATTTCCTATAACTTTTCTACTAGAGTAGAATTGGACATATATTTATGATCATTTCCATCATTTATATAGAAAAAAATCAAGCTATATTAAGTGGATATTTTAAAAGTTTTAGCAGTTCCTAACTGAGAAGAGAAAGCTGCCAGAAACTGACCCTAACTCCTAGAAATGACAAGGTGGAAGTTGGAACTATCAAATTAGATCAGGAACACAACAGAAGAATTCCTTTCATTGTTGGTTGTTCTTTGGTTTTTAGGTTGAGAGTCTGGCAGAGATTACCAGCGTTCATCAAATATCCAGGTGTTCCCTTATACTTCAGAGACCTCACATGTCTAACTGGGTAAAGGTGGTGATTTATCACCAGTTTATTGGGAGGGGAAGTGAAGTGATGAGTCACTCTGGTTTAAGGCAGCCAAGGGTGTGTGGGTCTCTCCACTTCATTTTCTTTTCTCCTCTTTGAGCTGGAAAGCAGGATGGAAACAACCTGGGCTCTTCAGTCATCAAGAACCTACAGAGTTCTTGTAGATGAGCCACCTGAGTCACACTGGATGTGACGTGAAGGAGAAATACACCTTTTGCAGTAAGCCTCTAAAATTGGGGGGTTTTCTGTTGCAGAAGCAGGCATTAATTACCTTGGTTAATATATAGGGCTACTATCATTTATTTTAATCTGAATCTCAGGATTTCCCTGGGGAAAGCTTTTATTCCTTTCTGATTATAGTTGCCTTCCTAGCCTGTATGTTTCTACAGTTGTACGATTTCTTTATATTGTTTGTGTTAATCACTAGGTAGACTCTATCTATTCTAGATGATAGATACAGAGTGGCTCTCTCCACCCACAAATTTTTTCTGCTCATCCTCATAAGATTGGAAGAAATGGAGCTCTGATGACATCATATGGGGTTTTATTTTACTCTTTAGCTTTTGAGTTCAGCATCTCCTGTCATTTAGAATTCTTGATTTATGTATGTGCTCTGACAAATAGCATTCCCCATTTATCTCAGTTCCTTCTTTCCCTCAAATATCAAGACAAGAAATGAATTCTTCTTTGCCAATGCAATCTTAAATAATATATAGTCTAGCACATTTAATGCCGTAATCTTAAAAATATTCTTTGTAATTGATCCCAGCAGCTACACAAAGATCTTCCATCTTGACCTACTTATGACCACAGGAAAGGCTCTAATCATCTAGAATAAGGGGATAGCATCTGTGTTAACATCAAATTTCCACTGGAGGTAAAGTTGATAAAAAGAATAGAAACCAGCCCTTCAAAGTGGGTGGAACATAGTATTTCTGGAATGATACAGTAAGGATAATAAAAATCCATTTCTCCATAAGAGCTGTGAGAAAAATATCAATGATTGTTTAAAATCACCTCTTTAGAAATGTGGAAATTAACCAAAGAATTTCAAGACTTCAAGAAAAATGGCAGAATCTTGATTAAAGATGGTAAGTTTTGATACAACACCACATTAACAAACTGAAGAGTAAAAACAATATGATCATGTCAATAGATGCAGAAAAAGCATTTGGCAAAATTCAGCATACATTTATGATAAAAATTCTCCAGAAAGTGGGCATAGCAGGAACCTACCTCAACATAAGAAAGGTCATATATGATAACCACAGCTAACATCATACTCAACTTCAAAAAAAAAGGATAGTAAGTTTTATAACTTACCCTCTCCCACTCCATTAAATAATAGAATAATTATATTTCCACTGTAATAAATAATCCTATTTCTACTGTAATCAATACCATTTTTATCTTAAGTCTTTAGAAAAAATACCTCAGTTCAAACCTGAAAAAATTTGCTTTACTGTTATGTCTAAACAGACAATGTAAAGTGGAATAAAACATCCATTACAATATTGTGCAAATTCTATGCTAAATAAAATGGATAATTGCAAAGTTTTCATTTTATTATCCTAATTTAATTTAGGTAATTTAAGTAATTAGAGTAATACATGTAGAAACTTTTTTTTCAATTTTAATAGAGGCAAAAATTATAAAATGCTTATTTTGAGAGTACAGTTTATAATAGAAAAAAATACCTTTGGCCATAGCCCAACATCAAATTGGGAAAAAAACAAAGTAAAGCGTATTGAACAGAAATAACTTTGAATATCTCAAATCTTAATGCCAGTCACCATTTCGTCTTAAAGAGTTATGAAATTAACATTTAAATTATCTGTCAGCAGTATTTTCTGGCTATAAAATGTAAGCAGTTTCATAGTTGGCAATATAAAAAGAAATGATTCCACTGTTTTGAAGAAGTCTTGTTTCAAAGAATAAATTTAATTTCTCAGAATCATGAAGTTAATTGAAGTTTAAATTTTATCACATTAAGGTGAGATTGTCCTCTTAACAATGTAGGAACACTCTCCCTGTGTGTTTTTGTATGTGTGTGTGTGTAATTTTAAAATTTATTTATACATTACCTCTCTGTCCTTTATTCATCAAATTATTCATTTTTTGGAAACAAAAATGTCTTTTTTTGTCTTTCTATTTGATTTTGTACTCACAAGTTTCATTTGATAACTATTAAGCCATATGAAAAATAATCAGCAACACAGTTTTTTAATAAAGTTCTAAAACCATTATTTTCAAGATGCATATGATGTAGCATAGCAGCAAAGTCAGAAAGACTCAGTATTTATTAATTGTATCATATAGTTAAAAACAAATTTACATATTTCCTGTAAAAAAGCAACTTATTTATCTTCTACTTCTTATCTAAGGTATCATGTTCTAAATAGATATAGAGCAATTTATAATTTATGCTGTCGACATATCTCAAGGATTTAAAATCACCTTCCATAAAATGTATTCTTTTAAAAACATGTATTTCTAGAATTGCTCTATTATCTGAATTCTCAGAGGGACACAAAAAAATTTTCTTGTATAGATCATTTTCACCTCCATCAAACAAATGTAAAGGTATTACATTTTGACTCTATGGTCCTAGATAGGACGGGGACTCTTTATTTCTATTCTCAGTATCCATAATGGTTTATAGTTGTTGTTCCCAAAATGCTTAAGGTAAGAAGAAAAGGAGAGAAAGGGGGAGGGAATGGAGAAAGGAAAGGAGAAAAAGAGAGAGAGGGAAGGAAAGAAGGAAGGAAGGAGGTCGGTCACTTAATTATCTCTCCACATGTATCTATGTTTCCCCAGGCATGAAATATCATTCCCATCCATCTACAACTACTGGTATCCCATTCATTGCTCAAGATCGGGTTCAAATTTGACTAAATTCTATGTCGTCTGATTACAAGTGGATGTAATTGCTTTTTGCACAGCTTGTTTAAGCTTACCCCTGTGTAGGTAGACTTCATTCCAAAGTAGCGTCTCTCAGATAACAGCAACTTCAAGTTTACAACACCTATGAAGCTTTTATTCCTAGGTATGTATGTGTGTGAGAGAAACAGCGAGAGAGAGAAAGAGATGCACTCTGTCTCGGCATCTATCAAACCCTAAAAAAAAAAAACGAAATCAGCTAGCTAGAGGAATGAAGTCTTTTTGTTGTTGTTGACCCGGATTCTGCACTCAAACTCTGTGATACCAGAATCACATGGTATAAGAAATGCTCATTTCTCTCAAAGAAATTTATACTGTCTAGAGAAAAGAAGTCAGATACCCACTGTATATTTCATTCCTAAAAACAATTCAAAATAGGGTATAAGAAGGTAATGAATAAATATGATATTAAAAATGAATAAAGGAATGCATTTCTATTACTATAAATAAGTTTCATAATATCGAGCATACATTAAGCTGAAAAGGACTCATATCTTAGAAGAAAGTAAATCATATCGTAAGAATGTTTGAACATTTCAATCCATTTAGAAATCTTAATTTTGTTTCCCATAAATGCCTTATAATAGGATATGGATATTAAACTAATTTTGCTCAACTATGGCTTTCTTAATCCTTTCTAACATTTGGATGAACTTTTTGAACTTGTACAAATTTGCCTGGAAGCATGATTTGCATTTTAAAATAAATGTGTGCCAGATTTGTTGGGTTGGGTTTATGCCTTAATTTAAAAAATGTTTTAACATATTTATAAAATGAAAAAAAAAGTATCAGCACAATCTGACAAACACAATATCACTCCATTTTAAGTTTACATTAAATCTACTGCAGTGACATTTTCTACTTCCTCGTGTGGTAAATCATTTCAAATGCAACGTTTAATATAAATGGTATAACTGATGAACATAGATGCAAAAGTCCTGAACAAAATACTAGCAAACAGAATCCAACAGCACACTGAAAGGATCATACACCATGATCAAGTGGGATTTATCCCAGGGATGCAAGGATTCTTCAATATACGCAAATCAGTCAATGTGATACACCACATTAACAAATTAAGGAATAAAAACCATATAATCATCTCACTAGATGCAGAAAAAGCTTTTGTCAAAATTCAACACCGATTTATGATAAAAACTCTCCAGAAAATGGGCATAGAGAGAACCTACCTCAACATAATAAAGGCCATATATGATAGACCCACAGCAAGCATCATACTCAATGGTGAAAAACTGAAAGCATTTCCTCTAAGATCAGGAACAGGACAACAGTAGACATCAGGATGTCTACTCTTGCCAGTCTTATTCAACATAGTTTTGGAAGTCCTAGACATGGCAATCAGAGAAGAAAAAGAAATAAAAGGAATACAAATTGGAAAAGAGGATGTAAAACTGTCACTGTCTGCAGATGACATGATAATATACATAGAAAATCCTAAAGATGCCACCAGAAAACTAGTAGAACTAATCAATTAATTGCATAAGGCTGCAGGATACAAAATTAATGCACAGAAATCTCTGGCATTCCTATACACCAACAATGAAAAATTAGAAAGAGAAATTAAGGAAACACTCCCATTTACCATTGCAACAAAAAGAATAAAATATCTAGGAATAAACCTGCCTAAGGAGCTATGCTACCCAAAGCAATCTACAGATTCAGTGCAAGCCCTATCAAACTACAAATGGCATTCTTCACAGAATTAGAATAAAAAATTTTACAATTCGAGGGCTTCCCTGGTGGCACAGTGGTTGAGAGTCCGCCTGCCAATGCAGGGGACACGGGTTCGTGCCCCGGTCCAGGAAGATCCCACATGCCGCGGAGCGGCTGGGCCCATAAGCCATGGCCACTGAGCCTGCGCGTCCGGAGCCTGTGCTCCGCAACGGGAGAAGCCACAACAGTTGAGAGGCCCGCGTACAGCAAAAAAAAAAAAAAAAAAAAAAAATGGGTGGAAGACCTAAATAGACATTTCACCAAGGAAGACATACAGATGGCCAAGATGCACATGAAAAGATGCTCAACATCACTAATTATTAGAGAAATGCAAATCAAAACTACAATGAGGTATCACCTCATGCAGGTCAGAATGGCCATTATCAAAAAATCTAGAAACAATAAATGCTGGAAAGGGTGTGGTGAAAAGGGAACCCTCCTGCACTGTTGGTGGGAATGTAAATTGATACAACCACTATGGAAAACAGTATGGACGTTCCTTAAAAAACTAAAAATGGAACTACCATATGACTCAGCCATCCCACTACTGGGTATATACCCTGAGAAAACCGTAATCCAAAAAGAGTCATGTACCAAAATGTTCATTGCAGCTCTATTTACAATAGCCAGGACATGGAAGCAACCTAAGTGTCCATCAACAGATGAATGGATAAAGAAGATGTGGCACATATATACAATGGAATATTACTCAGCCATAAAAAGAAACGAAATTGAGTTATTTGTAGTGAGGTAGATGGACCTAGAGTCTGTCATACAGAGTGAAGTAAGTCAGAAAGAGGAAAACAAATACTGTATGCTAACACATATATATGGAATCTAAAAGAAAAAGAAAATGGTATTGATGAACCTAGTTGCAGGGCAGTAATAAAGAGATAGACATAGAAAATGGACTTGAGGACATGGGGTGGGATGGCAAAGCTGGGGTGAAGTAAGAGTAGCGTCGACGTACATACACTACCGAATGTAAAATAGCTGGCTGGTGGGAAGCAGCAGCATAGCACAGGGAGATCGGCTCGGTGCTTTGCAATGACCTAGAGGGGTGGGATAGGGAGGATGGGAGGGAGGCGTAAGAGGGAGGGGATACGGGGACAAGTGTGTGCATATGGCTGATTTGCTTTGTTCTGCAACAGAAACTAACACAGTATTGTGAAGTAATTATACTCCAATAAAGAACTATTAAAAATATATATATATAAATGGTATAAATATGGAAAGTTACTGTATGGATAGATTGCTTTATTTGGTAGAAACTAACAGTATTGTGAAGTAATTATACCCAATAAAGAACTATTAAAAAAAAATATATAAATGGTATAAATATGGAAAGTTACTGTATGGATAGATTGCTTTATTTGGTTTTATGTGTGCTCATTTGATCAATTTGCATTTTTTGATTATACAAAGTATTCTATAAACCCTAACATTCTTAGCAATGGATTTTAACTAACATTAATTATTAAAGAGTGTCCTGATTTTCAAAATGAAAATTACAACTGTACTTGTCAATTTTTTGATGTTGTATCAGGAAGGGTATTATACTTTCACCATGTTTCCATGCCTTCTGTACTTCCAGCATCTGTGTGTAGACAGAACACATTTGGCTGCTTTAGTACAACACTGGGTTAAGGTGCCTACAGTAGGTCATTTAAATATGTTTGGAGATCTTGGCTACAAATAACCATGGCAAAAGCACTAGGTCGTATTGTTAATAAATCTATCCTTCAGAGGGATAGAGGACTTGGCAACAAATTTATAACAATATTCCACCCCCCTCCTATCCCTGGGTGATTATTAATCACCTAATTTGTTTTCATAAAATATCATTTACAAGGTTTTATTTCTAACGGACAATATGTATTCCTACCAGAGAGACTTCTATGTATTTCTAGCAATGGATATGGAGACTTGTGTTGGGTATATGAGAAGACATGTTTATTTTCTAACTCTGACTTAAAAGCTGGTAACAAAGCTGGATTTTATAATATCAATCTTTTACTACTGTACTGTCCAGATAAATAATATCTCCATGTTGTACTATCTACAAACATCTGTGTATAAAATTGTCTAGTGTCCAGTTTTAGACAGTAACAGTGTTGGGAATGAGATCATAAAATCACTCTAGCCTCTGGGTTTAGAACACGAGGTTAGGAACACAGAGTATGCAGAGAATCCTTTTGGAATTGGGCAGCAAAGGTTGAGAATTACAGATGCAAATGAAGGAAACTTTAGAGATCATGGTATTAACATAGTACAAGGATCACAGGATCCAGATGCTAGTTAGTACTATTATGTTGATCAGTGAAACTGGCTTTTTAACACAGTCCTGTGCTTTCATTTCCAGCCACAAGTCCACCATCATAAAACATTGCTTTCAGTTCCAAGAACCAAGGTGAATACTTTTAAGGGTAAAAGATGTCCTAATGTTTGCTGTTCCTTTATCACAGATACATACGTGTCCTTTAGTGAATTAAAAGTAGGTTAAAAGTCATAATTACTATCCGCTTTATAAATTAGTTTCCAAACTAAACTAGTGTAGAATAAATCACCTCCAGGTTTATTCTAGAGCTAACTCCTCTGTCTTTATGTTTTGGTGCTGGTGACATTATTATTCAGCTATAGATTTTGTATGTTACTTATTAGTATCCTAATTTTATTTATTTGAATTAAAATTAGCCTAGGATTTAGGAACATTAGGATTTTTTTCCAAATTTTAAAATATGTGGACATTAAGGACATAATTCTTCCTTAAAATTTATCTTCCCCATTCCCACCCAGACAGATCACTGCAATGACTACAGAAACCTTCTGGCATAGAAATAAACACTCTAATTTAATTATGTTATTTGCCAGTATGATCTGATGAGAATAAAAATATTTCTCAATGACAGGTAAATTACCCTAATATTGAGAAATGGTTCAAGTAATATCTGGCAACCAATATAGGATCATTTCTCAAAAATTCAAGATACACAAATCTGGACCAATGTGTTAATTCAGTGAGACAGAAATGTGACACACTGAGATAAGCCAATACACAGGGAGTACTAGGATGAACTTTCATTGTAATATTACTGAATTCTTTGTTTCCCCTCCCATCTGAAATAATTGATACCTGACCTGAAATGACATTTCAGGTATCAGTATCACTTTCTAATAATAGAAATATTAATATTTCCCTTTTAGAGTAACAGATTTTCTTTGTCAGATTGAGACTCCAACCATTTGAAAAATGTACATGTTTCATGGAGTACCTAGTAGTTACTTTACTGGGAAACAAAGATACATAGTTCCCTGACTTGGATTGTGAATGAAAGTTGGATAAATGTTGATAGTTTTAAAAAGTGGTTCTAAATGAAGATATAGTAAAAGAGAGTCAGCTTCTATAACATATTTCAAGGTTGTGAGCTTAAAAAATAAGTTAGCTATACTGAGATCACATTCTCTGAGGTGTACTTCCTGTTTTGAAGAGTAACCTTAATGTATTAATGTAGTTTTTAATATAAGTCCAATATAAAATCATGGATTAGTTTAGGCTAGAAGAATCTGACAAATTAGTTCTTATTGAGAGGCAAATGGTAAAGTAGATGCTTAAAAAACATTTCCATTGGCACAAACAAAAAACAACAGTAACATAAAATGGTCAAATTAAACTCATTTTAATTAATTAGTTAATATTTACTGAACAACTACTGAATACCAATACTGTGAGAGATAATGGAAATATAAATGAATGTTAAGTCTCTTATTCTCAAAGTGCTCCAGCCAGGTAGAGACAGAAGGGAATCAGCAAACATTTAAAATGTAATACACGGGTTTCCCTGGTGATGCAGTGGTTAAGAATCCGCCTGCTGATGCAGGGGACACGGGTTCGAGCCCTGGTCCAGGAAGATCCCACATGCCACGGAGCAACTAATCCCGTGCGCCACAACTACTGAGCCTGCGTGCCACAATTACTGAAGCCTGCATGCCTAGAGCCCGTGCTCCGCAACAAGAGAAGCCACTGCAATGAGATGCCCAAGCACTGCAACAAAGAGTAGCCCCCGCTCGTCGCAACTAGAGAAAGCCCGTGTGCAGCAACAAAGACCCAACGCAGCCAAAAATAAAATAAAATGAATAAGTTTTAAAAAAAAATACAAAAGGAAAACTTTAAAAATTTTTATTTGTATTGAGGTAACATTGCTTTGTAACATTATGTAAGTTTCATGTGCAACATTCTATTTCTACTTCTCTATGCCCTAGTGTGCTCACCACCAAAAAAAATATATATATGTACATATAAAAGGAAAACTTAAATGCAATTCTGAGGGTACAATTAGGAGTCAATAACTGTGGCCTCAGGGAAGGCTTCACAGAATGTGGATATAAGAAAGTTTTAAAGGACAGGTAGAGTTTACTAGGGGGGAAAATTGTGATGGTATTCTAGACCTGGAAAACAGCATGAAAAAAGATTCAGACGCATGAAAAATCATGGCTCGTTTTTGAGGAAGATATAAGAGGTTCCACATTGTTGAATCAAGAAGTAGTGCACTGCGAGGAAAAGTGAGAAGGCTGATTTTAGAAAAGTAAAATGTGGAGGCAGAACATGAAAGGTAAAGGCGGGGGCTTGAGTTATGAAAGTCTTTGTAGTCAGTGGCAGGGGGAGAGGGTAATGGAGGGCTTTAAGCATAGAGACACATAATTAGACGTATATTCCAGAAATGCCATGTTGATATCAGCATGGGGGGTTTCATTTAAAAATGGATATTCTTGTGTAATTTTAAGGCAAAAAAAGTTATTACACAATCAAAATCATAGAATGCTCAAAATATGGAACTGATTAAGCTAAATTTTAGTGAATATTGGCTCTTTAATTTCAGAGGGGAGAAAATTTCAATCTATTTATTCTATGGAAGTTTTGCTTACACTTGGCTCTCTAGGGAAATTAGTATATTGTACTCTAATTGTTTTTTTCTCTCTCCCTCTCTTACTAGTTGATTTTGTTCCATTTTTAAGCAAGCACCATGTCTTATCTTTGAACTCTCTTATGTGATCAATATACTGTCTGAGTCATGGGGTTCAATAACTGTTGAACAAGTGAATGAATCAATCAATCAATAAAGGTCCAAGCCAGCTGCCAGTATGTAGCAGTTGAATCCAACACCTTCATATGTTCTTCTAAAAACATGCTTAGAATTTGACCAATTAGTAAATCTTTACTCAGTGTCAAAACCAAGTGCTGCTTTTTCTTCTGTCTTATATTATTACCTGTAGTTACAGGTAGGCAAAGAAACAGTGTTTGTGAATTTTAAAATATCTGTATGAAAACAAATGAGATTAGATATAAAATTATTCATTACATTAGCATTCCAATATGCTCTTTTTTCATAGAAGAGAAGTGGTGCTTTAGTTAACATACAGATGAAATTTCACATAATTCTGCTTATAGCCTTAAGCATATATCCATGGTGTATGTCCTGGCAGGGAAATGAGTGTCAGCACCAAGGAAAGGGGAATGGGAACAAAGCAGGTGTGCAGAGGTCTGATTTCATCAGAGGGGAGAAGATATTTAGTCTGTTTTTTTTCTATAAACCTGCAAAGGTGTCCTGCTCTCTGAAAGTAGACCAAAGCCCAGACTTTGATCTGCCTGTTAGAAGATCAGGCTAATAATTTAGCATGACAAGAGATATTTCCTTTTGAATAGCAAGTGCCCCAAATAATTAGACATTAACTTTGAACTTCTATATTTGATCAATAATAACAAAGAGAAGCTCCTTGATAATTTTTCTATTATTATTTCTTGCTTCTTCTACATGCATTGGTGGTGGTGTTTCAGTCTTTCTCGCAAAAGCTCACGGTTGGAAATAAGGGAATAAAAAATAAACAAAAATCAAAACACAATATAACTAGCTTTCATTTTAATAGAAATAGAAAAATAAGACTCTAGCATTTTCTATTTGTTCACATGGTCATTTATTCACAACACACATTTTTATTAAGTGCCCACTGTGAGTCCTGTATCACTTTTCATGATTGAGATACATCAGTGGGCAATACAAAGAATCTTAGGTTCATGGGCATAACAAGAAAAGAATAAACATAATAAATAATTAAATAGTTATAGTTTATCAGAATGTAATAACAATAACTAGAGCAAGGTAAAGAGACTTGAGAATGCCAGGGCTGAGGAGTAGGGTGAAATTTAAGAGAGGATGGTCAAGAATACTGAGCAGAGTTGGAGATGAGAACATTTGACTTGCAGATATTTGGAGAAACAGTGTTCCAGGCAGAGGGAACAGCCACTGCAAAGTCACTACTAAGGGTAAAGCATGTCTGGGGTATTTGAGACAAGAAGGAAGCCAGCATGGCAGGATCTGAAAGAGCAAAGGGGATAGACAAGGGACAATTGTACATAAGCTTGTGCAGTGTGTTAAGGGGTGGAGAGCAGATCATGGAAGACTTTGTAGGCTATTTCATGGAACCTGACTCTACTGTGAATGAAATGGGGAGCCATCTCAGTTTTTTAAGCATGAGAGTGACAGGATCTGACTTCCATTCTCAAAGTATTATTTTGGCTACTATTAGAAATGACGTGAAGAGTGACAAGGCCAGAATTAGGTCAACCAGCTAAGAGGCAATGGGAATAATCTAGGCAAGGGATAGATGGTGGTTTACATAAGGGAGGTGGAAGGAGAGAAGATAGAAGTAAGTCAGTTTCTGGATGTATTTTGAAGGTTTAATGTTTTAATTTGGTTTAATTCATTTAATTTGTTCTTATAAGAACTCAACTAGAGGTGACAGTTAAAATAGTCATGTAATGCTAAAACACTTACTCAAAACATTGCATTTACTGTTCCTTTCAGGTATATTTGTACCATCTCACACATGGATGGTGCATTGCTCGAGTATAGGGTGCAAATTTCATGTATCACTCTGCCTTAACTGTACAAAGTACTTAGTAAATATTCTTGGGTTAATTTTCTTAAATGAAGATTTGAGAGGGTTTTCTGAAAATTTCCAGTTTTGTTTAGTTATCTTGTTTATTAAGTATTCTGTGATTAAAAACTTATGAGATCTAACATGTTTTATGACAATAAATGCTGATTATTCTTTTAATAAAATAGCATGATGACAAATGTTAATTCACTTAATGTTTTCATCAATTATGATATTATTGTGGCAAGAGAATTTAGCATTCTTTGCATTCTTGATGCAAATATGCAATCAAAAAAAAAAAAAAAGAGACTACCAGTGGAAAAAAGAAGGAAAGAGTGAAATTTAGTTTAAGCCTAAATCTGCCCCATGAAAGAGATGAGAATTTAAGTTAATGGGATATTCGGGGGAACAGTGAACACAGTGTGCTTTGATACAGTTTTTTTCATAAAGACATGAAAATTAGTACAATAAGTATAACTACCTTTGGTCTCTTAAAGTTTATGTCAATCTTTAGTATAAAATAGAAATATCCAATAACCTCTACAATTTAAGCTATAGTGAAACAAACCAGGTAATATAGCTTCTAAATCTGAAAACAAATTGAAAATATGTACCCTGTTTTTATTTTCTATAGAGGGCAATATGCATTCCAACAATGATCTGGGGGAATACACATTGTCCTAAAGTAAAAAAATATGTATATTCAACACAAATTATGACTTAAATTTATAAAGTGAAAATTCATTTAATTATGTTAAGCTTAATTTTTCTCTTTTGTTATTTTGATCTAAAGTCCATAATATTAGTGAAGGTACATAATCCAAGAAACTGAAATGGGTAAGGAATTATGCAGAAAGTACCTTGACATAACATGTCTAATTGATAGAGAAGCAAAGAATCTTGCTTGCATTATTGAGATAACCACACTTTGCCTACATAAAGCTCAGACTACAGACACCTTTACATTAATATTTAAATTTCAATGTAATGGAAGCCAGAGTTTTTCTAGCTAAAAAAATAAGCACATTAGCAACTATACATGATAGACTGAAGATATTAGGACATAGGGCAAAATGATTAGTGATAAATTTTTGTAGAACTTCATGTAACATAAGTAGTCCAGTTTAAATATACTTTTGAAGCATTGCTCTTCCAAACTCTGAGTTTGTTGGATAATTTTTTAATATTTTTCTTCTAAAAAGATCACCTTTAGTAGCCTCTATAAAATTGACAATAAGGTGCAACCACAAAACTATTTCCTTGTGGCTTTTATTTGTTTGTTTTAGGGCTGTCAAAATTTGAAAGCAAAAAATTAAAAAATTTTAAAAATTAAAAAACGGAGAAGTTTTGTAGATAAAGATATTTTAATCTTTGACTATTTCACTGTCTTGTGGAAAATAATTCAAGTGGAACTATGTGGAGATTTTTCAAAATTCTTGACTCTCTCAGAAATAAATAATATAAAGATTTAGAAATAAATTCTGAAACATCCATTGATTCCAGTTTATTATGAAAAGTGTTTAATGTGGATCTACATCTGGGAGCAAGCCAATTCATTACGCTTATATGATCCTGTACCTTTAACTATAATAATACTTTTATTTGAGAATAGGTCAGTTTAGTTGCAGGATGTCCACTTTTGCCAGGCAACCTTTCCTTATAGCTTCCCATCTTCACTGAAAATGAAAAGCATCCACAAGAGGAATTCTCAGAAATCTGGGTCTGTACTTCTTCTCTAATTGCATAGAACATCTTTCATGCCTGCAGATATTTTTACATCTAAGACAGCCTGTAGTTCTGCTTGCCAACATGAAACTTGTTTCACAAATTTTTCAGCAGCTGGTATGATAATGAGCCAGTTTTAATGCAAATTAGTGATCGTCCTAATCAATTTTTAACTACAAGATTAAAATTTAAAATTTTTTGAGTAAATTATTTTTAAATGGTGAAATGCCTTATCAAATTTATTTATTTAGCTCACTTCCTGTTATATTAAAGAACTATATTTAAGAACTATTTTTATGAAGCAGAAAAAGCTTTCTGCTAGAATGATAGTTTTTAATTATGTGCTATATTGAAAGGTACATTTTACTTTTTAAACTAATATTATTATAAATACATTTTTACTAATTAAATATAGTGAGGTTGGCATATTTTTGCACTACCACTTTAAATGCAATATATTTAATCATTTCTTTAGAAAGACAAAGTACCACAAAATAAAAATGCCACTTTTGATGCTGCAGCTAATTATTCCTTCTAATTGCCTAAGTCAACCTTTTGCAAACCACAAACTAAGCAACTATTAAATGTATCCAGTTATTTACAGAGTGCAAGTTACTTTATTTTTATTCCATGAATGACTGTTCTTTTGAGAGCAAAGGGTAATTCTTATTACTGATGGGTTTATTGGTCTATATATTTATGTGTATATGGACCTACTTTCCCAATTTTATGCCCTGGAGTATAGCAATCATCCTTAAGAATGAAGAGAAAAATGTACTCAACCTTTAGCATAAAGTATAAAACAGGGAATAAAGTATATTATATTTACTTTTTATCTGAACAGTATACATTTTCCTGTAAAACACAATTGGTTGTACCTTTTAATTCAGTTTTTCTAAAGCAATCAGAGATAACTTTTGACTTTAAAAATGGAAAGATAAAGCAAGATTTATTATGATTTAATACATAGGCATTTCAAATATGCATTGAGCATATTATAAAACACCAATATTCTAAGTTAAAGTATATAGGAACATTTTATTACCATCAATTAAAATAATTAAATAAATCCTTAATATGCAAAGATGAGCATGAATTTGATATTTTAGATAGATATTACTTTTTTCTAATCTGCACTTAGATGTTGTGGACTTGGATATGGAATAATATATAGCTTGCTGCAGAGCAGATGCGCTACAGTTGAAAAATCAAAACAAATAATTATTTTACTACTGACACTGTCATTTGTTTTTCCTTTTGTTCCCAGATTCAGGGTCCACTTCTTGTCTAAATGCTTCTTTCTCAGCCCTCTGAAGTCTAGAATTTAGAAAAGTGCCTAGCACAAGCTAGATTCTCAATATATATTTACTGCTTAAATGAATGAGAATGGGAATGGTTTCTTTCCTTGTCATTGTACTAACAATGTATTCTTTATTTTTCATTGACTTTTTTTTTTTTTTTTTTTTTTTTTTTTTTTGTGGTATGCGGGCCTCCCTCTGCTGTGGCCTCTCCCGTTGCGGAGCACAGGCTCCGGATGCACAGGCTCAGCGGCCATGGCCCACGGGCCCAGCCGCTCCGCGGCATGTGGGATCCTCCCAGACCGGGGCGCGAACCCGGTTCCCCTGCATCGGCAGGTGGACGCGCAACCACTGCGCCACCAGGGAAGCCCTTTCATTGACTTTTAATTTCATTTATGTTGTTCGGTTGTATAGAAAGGTATATACATATATATACATTTATACATATGTATACATATATTTATATATATTTCCAGCTTTCTTGAGACCCTGATGAACATAGATGCAAAAATTCTCAACAAAATACTAGCAAACTGAATCCAACGGTACCTTTAAAAAAATCACACATCATAATTAAGACTGATTTATCCCTGAGATGCAAGGATGTTTCAAAATACCAAATCAATAAATGTGATACACTACATTAACAGAATGAAGAATAAAAATCATACAACTATCTCAATAGACGCAGAAAAAGCATTTGACAAAATTTGACATCATTCATAATAAAAACTCTCAATAAGTTAGGTACAGAAGAAATATACCTCAACATAATAAAGACCATATATGACAAACCAACAACTCACATCATATTTAATGGTAAAAAGAGGAATCTTTTTATCTAAGGTAAGAAACAAGGCAAAGATGCCTTCTTTTACCACTCTTATTCAATATGGTACTGGAAGTTCAGGTCAAAGCAATCAGGCAAGAAAAATAAATTAAAAGCATCCAAATGAGAAAGGAAGAAGTTCAACTGTCTCTGTTTTCAGATGAAATGATCTTATGTAGAAAACCCTAAAGATTCCACCAAAAATATATTAGAATAAATGAATTTAGTAACATTGCAGGATACAAAATTAATATACAAAAATCAGTTGCGTTCATACATACTATCAACAAACTATCCAAAAAAGAAATTTTTAAAAAATCCCATTTACAACAGCATAAAAATAATAAAATACTTAAGAATAAACATAATCAAAGAAGTGAAAGGTCTGTACACTGAAAACTATGAGACACTGATGAAAGAAATTGAAGAAGGCATAAATAAATGAAAAGGTATTCTATGTTCATGGATTGAACTTAATCTTGTTAAAATGTCCATTCTACACAATGCATCCTTTATAATAACTTATTGCTACCTCTTTTCTGGAACTTAGGAAAATTGATACAGAATCCTAGTTTAAAAGCTACCCACCTCCCTGCAAACATTTTCTGGAGGGAAAAAAGGTCAATGCTCAGCAAGCCTATAGTCCCAGCCCAGGCACAATGATATTCACTTTCTACAGCAAGACTTAATATAAATGGAATGACTAATAAATTGCCTTCTTCATTATTGATGACTCAGGGACTGGGTGAGGCTGTGCCTGCACATAAAAGGTACTTAACACATGCCATTGGGCAAGACTGGAATTGTCAAAGACTGAGAAGTTGAGGTACCTGGGGGACAGCTAAGTATGGAAATGTATAGGCGTGAAACTCAAAAAAGAGAAGTCTAGTTACAGAAAATATTTTAGATTGCTTAAGTGCTTGGGTTTTATAGATTATTGTTCATGATATTTAGTCCTTTCCCCAACATTATGGGAGAAATAAACATCCCTGCCTCATTACATGGGGCTCGGCCAAGTGACCTGCTTTGACTGATAGAATGTGGGCAGTTGTGATAATATGCCAGTTCTAATTCTGTCCTTAAGAGGCATCAAGCTTCTGTTGGCCCTTTTGCCATGAAAAGAACATGCCTTGGAAGTTAATGGTCCAAGGCAGGTGAGAGACATGTGGAGCAGCCCTGAATGAAGCTTAGAACCAATAGAGCCAGGCCAGTTTAGATAAGGTAATTCCTGACCACTCTATAGATATGTGATGAGGATAGTAATCATAGTTTTAAGCCATTGAGATTGGGAATGATTTGGCTTTACATCATTTTTGTGACAGTAACTGACTTATTCAGTGCCCCTCACTTTATTCTTGAATTAGCACTATCTTCCAATTGAATCTCTCTAGGACCTCCAATTTATTCCTGTCATGCTATTATTTCACATTGTGACTTTTATCATACCTTTCATAATCAGAAATTGACAGAGCTGTGCAGGGAGGTGGAGAGGGACCATTAAATGGTGGTCCCCAGTGTTATCAAATATAAAGAGAATCTAAATGATGAAAAAAAAAAGCAGAACTTAATTTAATATAAAAATCTACTTAGCTGGGCTGGAAATATAATGCTCAACTATTACTCACAAGAGAAGCATGTGCAAATAACTAAGAGATTACAATGTGACAATTAGACACAGGGTAAGGTTGTACGAAAGTAATGGAAGAGAAAGATTGCTGGTAGGGCTTTTCTAAGACTGTAGATTCTCTTCTGATTCACTCTGAATTCTCGTGTTTTACACATATCTCTAAATGCTTTATTGGCATAACATTATAGTAACATATTAAATATGATTGTACACTGCTTTCCCTTGGAAGATACGCTATTGTATCTCCCTCTAACTTTAAGTTCTGCAAATTAGTTTGGCTTAAATTCAAAAAAGCGCCAATATGTATGCATTATTAAACTTCAAAAGCCCTGAAATCAATGTTTAAATCCCTAAATATTGTTACTTTCGAAGGAAATCTGAACTTCTTAGCTATATTTCCTACAACAAACAAAACTATTCTAAGAAATTATTTGAGAGAACCTATAAATATAATTAAAACGTGGCATACCAACTTAGAATTAAAATAGCCCTATGTTTGTTACAGAGTAGTTTAAGGTCTTTTCTATGTAAAAGCCAAGAACACAAATTCTGTTACATTTAGAACTTTGTACTTGGTATTATAACAGAAGTACTGGGTTCCTTAGAAGATGTGCCTTCAAAAACGTTCTGCTTCCAGCTTCGTAGCCCTAACTTGATTGTCTTTTAATTTCCCTATTGTGGTTAAAAGCAATAGAAATTTCCCAATTATTCAGGCTTTGACTACTGTTAAGTTCTTACTCTCTTTCAGGAAGCTAAATTCAATTAACTAAAAAGTCCTTTGGAATTGTCTTTTCAGTGTTTCTCGAAGATGTTCTTTCCTTTCCTGATATCGTGCTGTCTCAAAACTTTAGCACATCTTCTTAAAACACCACAAAGACCACTGAGGTGTTTGAACATGCTTCATATTCAGCAAATGTTTACTGTAGAGAATGAATCAATGAATGATTACTTCCTCCCTCCCCAAACTCCTATAAGTTACCATCTTTTATGGCATTAAGCCATAAATCTTTATCATTGTGATCAAGCAGATCTCCAGGACATAACTTAATTACCTTCGAAATCTCATCAAACACATGCCTCAATTCCCTCTCATGAATAAACTTCACGAGTGTACGCTTTGCTTTCTTTATCGGAAATATCTTTCCCTCAATTTTCTATTTGGAAAATCCTATTTTTCCTGCAAGTCCCATTTCAACTGTACAGCAGAGTAGTTAAGAGCACAGACTTTGACACCAGATCCCTTTGAAAAATGTTATTCAGTTTCCTATAAAACTAAGTATATGCCTACTATTTGGTGCAGGAATTCTATTCCTAAAAATTTACCCAAGAGAAATGAAAAGATATGTCAATAAAAATAAGTGTGAAAGAATGTTTATAGCAAATGTATTCATAATAGTCAAAACTAGAAATAGCCTAAGTATCCATCAGTAGGAGTATGGATAATGATTGTATACTTATATTCATACAAAAGAATACTCTTCAGTAATAAAAAGAAATGAACTACTCCTCTAACATGGATGAATTTTAAAAGTATTATTCTGAGTGAAAGAAGTCTTAATAAAAGAGTACTACTGTATGATTTAATTCGTATAAAGCTTTAGAGAAGTAAAAATTGATGTATGCTGGAGAAAATAAGAACAATCGTTGCCTTGGAGGGGTGATATAGGTATTACCTGGGAAGAGGCAATTTTCTGGAGTGATGTTTTCTGGTAATGCTTGTATCTTGGCAGGTGGATGGGTTACACAATTGTTTCAAAACTCATCAAATGATATATCTAAGACTTGTTAATTTTATTTTATGTAAATTTTACCTCAAAAGAAAAAAAAGAACTATAAATATACATTGAATTCCAATGAATTATATGTATGCTGAAGTGTTTGGGGGAAAATGCACGGATGTATAAAATTTATTTTGAAATGCTTCAATAAAATAAGATGGATTTATGACAAGTAGAATGGTGGAAAGGTGTTGATCTGTGATAAAATAAGGGTAGTAAAATGTTAATGGTTGAATCTAAATGGTGAGTATATAAGCATTCACTAGAAAATTCCTGAAACTTTTCTGTATGTTTGAAATTTTTCATAACAAGTACTGGAAAAAAATTTAACTACTAGTTTTAGAAACCATAGATTATCTTACTCAAATTAATTACTACTCTGCTATTTGCAAGATAGTAATTTTATAAATCCCCATTCCACGTACATTCAGTATTTGGCCTTCTACTATAAGAAAGATCTTTTTCTTCTTTCATATTTATTGCTTTATTTATTATGAGTATGGACATATGTATTCTTATTCTATTTACTGTTATACTATATTACTACATTACTGTCATTCTTAATTTTCAAGTTTGAAATTCCCCATATTTAGCAAGTTGGAAGTCTTTCAAGCTAGCTATTTCCTTTTGCTATGTCCCTATCTCTTTTTGATCACTTCTGGCACGGGATATTTCCAAGCTCATCTTGTATTTTCTTTGTCTCAGACCTAGGTTTAGCCATTTCGGAAACACTGATTCTTTTCAGGGCAGAATGATATTTAGAAACTGAGACCTTATTTCTAGATGTGCTCATTGCTACGTGTGTCTTTGCTTCTAGGCCCTTTCAGTGGAATTTCATGAATTTAATATGTACATATATTTAAATTATATATTTTTAAAATGAGCTAATTCTGATACTTCCAATTTCACTGCAACATTAGGGTGTTCTCTTTACATTTTTTAACTTCTTTCACTTCCAACACTGCATATTTGTATCACCCAACCCAACCAGTGAAGACTGCCTCCCCAAAACATCAATATATTACACATAACTCAAATCCTGCCATATACTATACATGTATAGAGTATCCTCAAGGGAAGATTCCTGGGTAGATAATGATGTGAACACAGGTAATTAACTCCTCCTTTTTGAATCCCACTGCAATTATCAAAGGGAATCTCAAAGAGGGAGTTTCTGGATATGAACTGAAACTAAAGAAAGATGCTTTTAAAAAAAACTCAAGAATTTTAACTAGATATAATGAAGGGAGACACAAAGAATATTCTCTCTTTGAAAATGTTGTATCACTTCAAAATAATAAAGGTATACCTTTTTAGAACATCTTAAATGCACTCTAATTTGTAGAGCAAGGAGTAAAGTCCTCAATGAACAGGGATAGAGCTTATCACTCTTTCTTTTTTTTTTTTTAACACTGTGAAACAGTATAAATTTGAAAGCAGCTGGACTGGAAGTCATACAGAAAACAGACAGCAATTTCAGAAAGCTGAGGAGCAACTGGGGAAAATCTATAACACTGAGGAGCAACAATAGGAAAGAGGCTGAATACAGCATCACTTTGTAACTAGTGAGGTCCTTTTCTTATTCAAAAGAGGGGGAAATATTAATTGCGCATTAATCTAAAAAGCTAGAAATAGAAAAACAAAGCAAATCGATACACGCAGAAGACTATAACAGAGTTGAAACAAATTTAGCAAATTAAGAAATAGAAAAAAATCAGTAGAATATATAAATAAGTTTTAAGAGCTCGGTCTTTCACAAAGTAAACCATTTTCCATGTCTGAACAACAGTTTTAAATATGATTGTTTGGTTTGATTCATATTCTTTGCTTTTCCCTTTGCTTTGAAAATGTGCATGTTCTGCATAGGATCTGCTCCTTCAGGCTGGCTTCCGGAATGAGAAGCTACATGAAACATGCTTGTTATGACACAAGTCTAACTAATAGGGAAATTGATACAAGTGGGTTCTGTCATTTTAAAAAAACCACCATCAACAACAACAACAAAAAACTAACACAAACGGCATTGGCTTGGGATCAGATAGTGGATGAACAGTAAAACGTTAGTAGAGACTGGAAAATGGCAACTGACATTATACAGTGGTGAAATATTTGATAAAACTGTCACCTGAAATCATTTAAAAAACAGATAATGAATCTAATGAACCTGTGGTTCTGGGAGAGGGTTTTTAAAAATAGAATGTTATTAGTATGCATTTGCTGGTATTAGCTGCATTTTATAAGGTGTGTGCCAAGGAGGAGATGAGTTAGGAGGAAACTGGCTCATTTTCAAGAAGAGACAAAAAAAAAAGAAAAGAAAAAAAGCTCAGAAATTCCAGAACTTGCAGGATTTAGAGATATAGTGTTTTCCCTTCTCTAATTGGTAAATGGGAGCAACAAAACAAAACAAAAAAATGTTTTGAGCAACTTCAGTGAACAAAGTGAAGGCATGGCCACCACATCTTTTGTTTTAAACTCAGGTTTAATTAATTTGCCAGTCCCCCATCAGATCCTTTAAGTTGGACAGCAAATCTCTGGGGAAAGAGACCAAAGGCATAATCTCACAGGTATCTGATAAGCTCAGAGTACCTATGATTAAATCTAAAGAGAAAGGCATGTCTTGAAAAGAATTGTGCATGTGCCTATTAATACACAGAGTGGATTGGAAGCAAATAATTTTTTAAGTACCACCAGTCTGATTAAACTGAAAAACTATTTTAGGCACCAAAATTTCCATTTCATATGTGGCCAAGGGTGATATTGAAAAAGGAAACATTAATTAAAGAGTGGGGGGATTCAGAAGCCATGGAGAACAAATGACAAGGGCATTACTTTTAAGGAGAACTATGGCCTCTAAGTAACATTTCCTCACTGAGCACAGGAACACATTACAAGTTAGCTCAGTGAGATTTCAGAAGTGCTTTGGACAACTGACTGCTCTGAATGGCATTGTTTATTATAGTTGTCTTGTTCCTATTCCTCCATTATACATTGGATTTGTGTTGTGGGCATGTGTGGAAGGTTGTGTTCCCACCTCTCCTCCTCCAGATCTTCAGATCAAGAACCACACCTGGGTCTGATTTGTTTTGGACAATGAAAAGTAAATGATGTGACACACACCACATCTAAACAGAAGTTGTATTTTCAATTGCGTTGGCCTCCTGTCTTCCCTTTTTCTAAGAGAATAGGTGTGTTCCTTATAAGGTTTGCTCCTTCAGGGAAGGTCCCAGAATGAGAAGACACGTGGAACAAAGTCGAACAGAGTCAAGTAGACTGGAGCAAACTGCAATTGCTGAAGTGTAATATGAGTGAGAAATAAAGGCTGTTGTGAGCAACTGAGATTATTGGATGGTTAGTTGTGCAGCAAGGCTGTTTATTACAAGCATAGCTAGAAAACAGATTTTTTAAGTATTCTATAAATACAGCTTTAGTATGCACAACCCTGGTTTAAAATTTGGTTAAAATAAAAAAGTCTCTGAAAAAAATTTTTTTCCAAAGCAAATAAAGATGAAGAAGAAGACCTAGATAGGAAGAATTTTTAAAAGCTCTTGGAAATAATGTGAAAGAATTACCTCTGAAAGATTATTGGGCCCGGATGGCTTTACAAGCTAATTCATTTCAATCTTTCAAAGAAGAGATATGTCCAAGGAGATATATTCATACTAGCCAAAAATTTAGTAAAATATAAAATCTTCCCAATTCATTTTGTAAAATCAGTGTAACCATAATAATAACACCTAATGAAAATATCACACATACACAAAGGAACTCATAAAAAATTCAATTATGGATAGGAATGCTATGTGCTGGATTGGCTGTTTTCAATATGCTATCATGACTGCTTCCTTGTAAGGGTGAGCACTGCATTTCCAAGAATCTCCTTCCTTGTAGATTCTTAGAGTTTGCCAATAAGAGGGACATGTATGTAATCTGGAAGACAGAGTAAAATGGAAGTCACAACTCTCAGAAGGTCACACAGCTAATGCAGTGGCTTCTTGGAATTCCCTGTGAGCTTGGGACTCTCTACCTGCTATATTGCTTGAGACTGAGGTTGTTAGTAGTTTTCAACTACAGCTGTACTTATAGAGTAAATTATAATCTTGAAGCAATTTACAAACTAAAATATAATCACAGTTGTTCAAATCCAAAAGCTAGAAAAAGACAAGTAGAAGAAATATATAAATAATGTGTGAAAAGAAAATTCACAAAAAAGCAAAAAGTACATTGCCAACAATATCAAAAGTTGATTCTCTGAAAGGACTAGTAGACAAATGTTTAGCAAAACTGATTAGAAAAGAGAGAGAAAAGGTTGAAATAGACAATATTATGGAGAAGTACATATATCTACAAGTATAATCTAAAATTTTAAATTAAAAATAATACTAATAAACTTATTGCAACACACTAAAAAATTAGAAAAATGAATACTTTAAAAGAAATGAATTACCAAAATTTACTCAATAAGAAACAGTAAATTTAGGAGAATGATGACACTGAGATGGCAGCATAAGTCATTCCTGACTTCACTTACCCTCACAAGAAGAACAACTAAAATCTATTCAAGAACAAGGCACCACTGAAAGAATCCTAGGGTAAGAGAGTGAGGCTGAAGTAGCCCCCCCACCTCCAGAGACCAAGACAGACTGCATTAGAAGGGTAACAGAAGCAGCTACATGTTGACTGCATTTCCCCTCCCCCAGGATAGCACAGCATCACACAGAGAGGTCTCCCCTGAGCCACTGATTCATCCAGTGGAAGAAGAGAATCCAGGAGGTACAAGCAGCTCCCCCTCCCCATTGTGGGTCACTTTGCAGGACCCCCTACTCTGACCTCACACTAAGAATTTGCAGGGCTCAGTCGCTGGGAATCTGACAGTGACAAAGAAGGCTTGCTAAAACCATCACGGGGATCTTGGCAGACTGAGTTCATACCTGCAGTGCCCAAGTAGTAATTCCAACCAGTGGCTTTGCTCATCTGCAGAACTAATCAGGGGTATGCTCTGGAGGAACTCAGTGGGGTGCAGATCTACCTGATTTGGATCCTCAAACAAGGAGTTTTGTCAGACCCAGAACCTGGTTTGCCCAACCCCAGGCAAGGTGCTGAGTCACAATCCCATCCTCTGTGGAGAGCGCCTCCCAGTCCCATCTGACCAGAAGGACTGGTGACAACTCCTGGAAGCTGTGTGGCCCAGCGGCACTCAAGCCAAGAGGTGGATGGACAAAGCTAATCACCCCAAAAGGAAAGGCAGTGCTAGACGTGGAGGCTTTCAGTGTACGCATAGGCGGGGGATTCATTTGTAGCCAAAGCTGAGGGTAGCTTCTGGCCCCTCTTAACTGGAGAAACTGTTTAGGGAATTGTGTAGTCTGCAGTGGCCCTCCCACTCCTACCCAGGCAAGGGGTCCAAGAAACAGCCTCACCCACTGTGGAGAGTATCTTTTGGCCCCATCTGAGAGAAAGGCTGGTGAAAACACCTGAAAGCTGTGCAGCCCAGCAGTGCTCAAGACAAAAGAAGAGCAGACAGAGCTGACAGTTTGTGGAACAACGCTAGTGGCCCTGTTTGGCCAGGGAAGTTGGGGGATGGGTTGGCTTGACTAAAGACAACAAAGAGCATTACCAGTTTTAGAGATGCTTCTCCAATTGTACCTCAGCAGGGCATCTAATTCATAGCCCCACTCACCTCTGAATGTAGCCTTCAGCCTGTCCAACCAGGGAAGCCATATAGCCCATTCGATAGCCCTACATACAGTGGCACTTGAAAGAGAACACAGCCTGTGGCTTCCCCCATCTGCAGAGCAAAACCGGTGGCCTCACTGGACCAGGGAATTCAATGCAACCTCAGGCCTGATTCAGGTCCTGAAACAGTAAGCTGTACAGACCCTGTGATGCATAACTCACAACTCTCATTTAAAAAAAAAATGAGTGTGGCAAAAATAACCATAAATACAATAACCTGTTATTAGTTACACAATTAAAAAACAATAAAAAATGTAAATTGTAACAGCAATAACCTAAAATGTGAAGAGGAAACCAACTAAAAGTGTAAAGTGTACAAATTCTATTGAAGTTAAGTTGTTATCATTTTAAAACAGGGCATTAAAAGTTTAAGATACTTTATGTAAACCTCACGGTAACCCCATGGGAAAATCCTGTAATAAGCACATAAAAGAAGTCAAAGCATATTAATTATGGTTGAGTAATATATGATGCTATATTACTCAACCATAAAAAACTGAAATTTTGCCATTTGCAGCAACATGGATAGACCTTGAAGGCATTATGCTAAGTGCAATAAATCAGACAGAGAAAGACTGTATGACCTCACTTGTATGTGGGATTTAAAAACAAAAAACAAAACCCAACACATGGAAAAAGAGATCAGACTTGTGCTTATCAGAGGCAAGTGTGCTGCAGGGAGTTGGAGGAAGGTGGTCGCAAGGTATAAACTTGGAGTTAGAAGACAAATAAGCACTAGGGAATGTAATGTACAACATGATGACTACACCTAACACTGCTGTATGAGATATAGAAAAGTTGTTAGCAGAGTAAATCCTAAGAGTGCTCATCACAAGGAGAATTCTTTTCTTTTACTCTTTTCTTCTTTCTTTTCTTTTTATTGTTATCTATATGAGAAGATGGATGTTAGCTGAACCTATTGTGGTAATCATTTCACAGTATATGTAAATGAAACAATCATGCTGTATGCCTTAAACTTATACAGAGATATATGCCAATAATTTCTCAATACAATTGGAAAAAATTTTAAAATGCATATAGTGTCAACAAAAGAAAGAGTTAACTTAAATAGACAAACAGAAAAATTGAATTAATAATAAAGTATCTCTATCTACCATCCCCTTCCTATTTTTCTCAATGTCCCAGGCAAGTAGTAAACTGCTTCTATCTTATAAAAGAGTATTTGAGAAACTAGAATAGAAGTGTAAACTATGGATCATTTTATGATGTTAGAATAACCTTGAGAAACAATTTTGTGAGGGGAATATAAACAAATCACAGATTAATTTTTTATGTATTTAGATAAAAAAAACTCTAAATAAAATATGAAAAAGTTGGATCAATTTATACAGAGAGTAATATTATATCATAGTCAAGAAAAAATTTATTCCAGGAATGCAAGCATGGATAAACAACAGAAAATCTATGAGTATAAATTTTATATAACAATTTAAAGTTTAAAAAACATAAGCTTGACTTTATAAAGTAATACAGGCATTTGATATACCTGGGTCTCCTCTCTTTTCCTCAAACATGCTAGGTGAACTTCTCTTAGTGTCTTTTCACTGACTTACTCCTCTGCCTGGAACACACCCACCTCCCAACATTCACAATGCGAACTCCTGCAAGTCCTTCAAGTGTTTGCTCCAGAAAACTTCAGTGAGGCCTATCCTGACCACTCTACTTAAAACTGAAATCCACTCTCCTTCCCCTGACCCTCCGAACTCCCTTAGCCTGGTTTAGGTTCTCTTTTTTATTATATAGCACTCACTTTCTAACATACCATATGATTTAATTATTTATTATGTTTATTGTGAATTGTTTGCCTTCCTTCATCCCATCCCACTAAAGTATAAATTCTATGACAGCAGAGATCTTTGTCTGTTTTGGTTACTGATGTATGTCAAGCACCTAGAACTGTGCCTGCTATTTAGTATGTGCTCAATAAATATTTGTTGAATGAAATAATTCATGATTCAAAAACTTAGTAAATTAGTAATGAAAAGGAATTGCTTTAACATAACAAATAGTATATGTCCAAAAAACCACTTCAATGTACAGAATAATTTTCACTTATCCCACATTATTCAGCTGTATCAGTTGAAGGAAAATTGAAATATTTTTTTACTTCTGGAGAAATACTTGTGCCCTGAGTCCCCCAAGTGCCTCCTTTCTGCTACTTCAGTCACCCTTGCTCCCTTCATGGAACCCTGGCTCTCTCTATGATCAATTTCCTTTGGTCAGTGCCAATTATAGATTATTACTTACATAAAACTAAATATTTTAATATCACCATTATTTGAATCAATCATGAAAGAAAATGTAGGTGAATGAAATCACCCAGGGAGAGTATGGAAAGAAAAAAGATATAAGGACCAAGGACAGAACCCTAAAGCCATCAACATTTATAAAGAAGATAGATAAGGGGTTGCTAAGATTTCAGAAGAAAACTGTAGGCATTTACTTTTATAAAAGAGAACCACTGATTGCATCCTAGAAGGCCTATAGGTGCCCTAAGTACTTAACTATCATCTTAATTTAATAGAACCCCAGTATCAACCTAGTTTTCTTGAGTCGTTCTGGTTATGCTTCAATGAGAAAAGCAGTCATTTGTAACATTTTATAAAAAAACAACACTAATAAAAACAAACAAAACTATATATTTGTATATTGTATGTATATATAGACATATACATATAGAGAGAGGAAGAGACAGCGAGAGAAGGAAAGGAAATTTTGTAAGAATCCATATAAAATAGTTAACAATATTTAACTATTAAATATTAGCTTGTAGAATTGACAGAAAGGCAAAGAAACAAACACAGGGACTTTAACTTTTTAACTTCTTACCATGTACAAGTTCATACTTTGACATTTATTCAATGAGTAGGTATCATTGTTGTATTAAACTAATAATTTAGAATTTAGATTAGATTATGGAGTCTATGGAACTTGAATAAATCGGTAATGAGATTTTGAAATGAATCAAAGAAAAAGCAGAAAAGGCATGACATGCAAAACAAATACTATAAAACATTTTGTTTTTATGTCTCTACATAGCTGTAGACCCAGATTAATGCTTGGGCACAGTACCTGACATATATGTCAACTGAAGAAAAATGCACAACCTAAAAATTGTGAGTTATGTTTTATTCAGGGACCATACAGAGCACTATAGCCTGGGAGACACCTCTCATATAGCACTGAATAACTGTTTCAAAGGGGTAAGGGAGGAGCCAGGATATATAGGAGTTTTTGCTGAAAAAAAAAACATGTAGTCAAACATCAAAAGATTACTGCTAATCACAAAATACAGACATCTCAAGTGAATGATTTTAGTGCTTTTCTAAGTATGGGGGGATGCAAGAGTCTGGGATCATTGAAATTATTCCTTAGATATGCATCTTAACTACTGGAGCCAATATCCAGCACAGAATGTTTCCAATTTTTCTCCATCCTGAATTCCCCTCAGGGTGTACCACTTGGGGAGCTGCTGCAGTGGCTGATGGCTTGATGGTGGGTAACATATGTTGCTTATTGTATTAGCAGGCAATATTCTTTGTTTACTAAAATGGCAGGTGATGTTCTTTGTCCACATATATAAAGTATTTTAGAAGTACAATCTATTATTATATAAAAGAAATTTATAATTGAAAAGTAACTTAAGGGACTTCTCTGGCAGTACAGTGGTTAAGACTGGGCACTTCCACTGCAGGGGACGTGGGAACTAAGATACCGCATGCTGCGTGGCTCAGCCAAATAATTTTAAAAAGTTATCACTTTTGTTCATATTTTCACGTATCAGAGCCATTATGGCTTTATCTACAAAATGCAGAAACACCAGCAAATTTGATCCTTGTCTACTGTTTTGAATGCTTCGCTATCTTAGTCAATTGTTTAAAAATTTGATTTGATTGCTTTGATATTTATCTATTCAGTTAACCCATCATCTGCTTATACAGAGATCAGACAACCTGGTTAATTGCCTTGCTTTTACCTCTCAGTTCTTCATCAGTCATGAATATATAGGATCAACAGAATATTCACTAGGTATTTTGGGATTGCACAGACTTTATTTTAGAAACGTTTTGAGACTGTATATCAAATAACATTTGGTATGGAGGGTGATATAATAAAAATTTTTATTGGAATGAAAAATAGAATCTCCACAATATGCTGAATATTATGGTGTTGGGAAGCAGAATTTGCCACCCTAAAACAGGTCTCTTTGTCATATTAGTGAATTAAAGCTGTTTAAACAAAATTTTTTTTTTCCCCTGAGAAACAGCAGACATGGAAAGGGCTCTGAAAACCACTAGGAGTTGCCCTTTTGTAAGAAACATTTACATTTATAAGGGACATCTCCATTTGTAAGTATGTCTCCCACTCAGTCTATGGAAGAGGAAGATGACCAAATCTCTAGAAACTCTTATCAGTAGAGAAGGCAATGACTTAAATATGCATCACAATCACCCTTGTTTACTATGCTTTTCCTGGTCACCTCCCATAATGACTCTAGCATCCTCAACATCCTCTTTTGTCTTTAACTGAGGATGGTATTTAAGGTGAGGGCTTGGGCCATTTTGGTAAGTTACTCAGTTTTCCCGGGTCTCTCTCATGTATACATGTTATTAAAATTTGTTCGATTTTCTCTTGTTAATCTATCTCATGTCAATTTAATTATTAGACCAGCCAGAAGAACCTAGAAGGGTAGAGAAAAATTTCTTCCTCCCCAACAATAGGAAAATGAATTAATATAATCTCATGATGTGAATTGATTTCAATATTTTCCTTTGAATTGTTGTTTCCACTTGTACAATGAAGACATTTACTTTCTCAGGCTATCCTTGGGAGTGAAATTTCTGGATCTTGTGAGAGCTGCATCCTTTGCACTGTCTTGTGGGACACCTCTTACATCCTTAGTTAAGCCATAAAAAGGCTTATTGGTTTGAGTTGCTATTAAGATCCTACTCATCAATGGCCGGACAATGCACAGGATCCTTTGAACTGGAAAGACTTCTAAATTATTAAAATTTTAATTAAACGATTAATTAAACAATTGTTCCTATGTTAATTGGCATGCAGAAGTGCCAAAAGGCAGAACTTTGAACATGAATTAATATTATCTCATGATGTGAAATGATTTCAATATTTTCCTTTAGTCACGCTTTTAAAACTTTTTAAAAGAATCTTTGAATTGTTTATCTGAACTCTGGGAGTTTTTGCATAATATTGTCATTTTGAGGGATTTGGTTTTAAAAAATACTATGGTAGAAAGTCTTGGCAAGTAAAGATTCCTCCCTCCACACACACCCCACACACACTTAAGGGAATACTCACTTACTTTCTCTTTCAGACCTTCTAATACTTTTTGTTTTTTTTAATGAGAAGTATAACGTTGATTGCTTAAAAGTAGGTGTCAAATTCAGAAGGTGATTTAGATACAGGCAGGTATTTATTTACTGTATCTAACAGATGCCTCCTGACTGTGAATTTAGACAACCAAAGCCTCAGGTTTTTCTTCTGCAGTGTACCTACCTCATAGGGTTGGTGTAAGCGTTAAGAAAAATCAAGCATATGGATTATTCCACACATTGCAAAGGCACATACTCAGCATCACATCAATATTTGTTGATATGTAAGTACACATCAGTACAGCGTGGGCATAAGGATGAGTCTACCTTTACCTGTAGGGAGAAATCTTCTTCCAAGTTCTGCTCTTCCCTTCTGTGTGCTGCCTCCTCCCACTGCACCAACACCACCACATGGTGGCCATTTTCCTACCGTGTGACAGAGAAAGCACTCAGTAATTGCTAGCTAAAAGATGGTAGCAGTTGAACAGTCAATCTCTGAAAGATGTTGTTGTTAAAATTTTTAAACGGTACTGTTCACCTCCATGACTGGAAGTACCCAGGATCTCCTTTTAGGACCTTTGCACCCCTACTCCACTTCTTATCTTCTAAGGTGCCTAGTCCTGGTGGTAATTCTACACTTTCCTTCTGTTAAAATCTATACATCCATTAAAGGCTTACAAAAATGCATAGAAAAAAAAAAAAAGCCAGCCATATCTGGGTTTAAATCTCCATTCTGCCATTGAACATCACTGTGTGACTGTTTGCAATTTTTTTCCTTTCCTCTTCTTTTTTTTTTAATGTTTAACTTAATTTAATTTTTACTTATTTATTTTTGGTTGCACTGCGTCTTTGTTGCTGCGCACGGACTTTCTCTAGTTGCGTCGAGCGGAGGCTACTCTTCCTTGCGGTGCGCTGGCTTCTCATTGCAGTGGCTTCTCTTGTTGCGGAGCACAGGTACTAGGCGTACGGGCTTCAGTAGTTGTGGTAGGCGGGCTCGGTAGTTGTGGCGCATGGACCTAGTTGCTCTGCGTCATATGGGATCTTCCCGGACCAGGGCTTGAACCCATGTCCCCTGCATCAGCAAGCGGATTCTTAACCACTGCACCACCAGGGAAGTCCCGAATTTTTTTTTTCTGGGTATCACCTCTATCTAATCTCTAATTTAGGAAAATCACATCATTAATTAATTGAGAAGATTAAATAAACTATTTTAAAGCCCCAGGTGCTTAGGGGGAAACTCAGTAGCTGCTTTCTCTTATTTTTCCTCATTGGCATCAAGATATAAATTGTATCGATCATTTGTGAGGGCATTACTCCACAAATAATTTGTCACTTGTACCTTTGTACATGCATTTGAGACAGGTGTCAAACATCAGTGAAAAAGTGTGAGGAGGGAATACTGGTAGGCCAGAAGCCCTTCCTGATACCACTATAAACAATGCCTGCAAGCATACAGAAAACTTTGTTTCCCACAGGTAAGGCTAATCCTGATTATGGAGGACAGAGCTCTACTTATTTTCTTAAATCCTTCTCAGTTGTTATTGGTATTATCTGTACTATGTCTCAATTTCAATATATATAAAATGATATATATTAACATAAATATTTGCCTGTCACCAATATGTGAAGTAAAAGCAAATTAGACAAGATGTTCTGTAAGACTTTTATTGTAACTGTTTTTAGCTTTTCCTGTGGGGCATCTATCAGAGTATTTATTTACCCATGCCAAGAGAAGGGCATCCAGAGGATCAAATCTAATTTAATATTTTTTCTTTTTTCTTTAAAAAAATTTTTTTAAAGGTGGGTTTGGAAGAGACTGAGAAAAAGCTCTCATGGCTGCATTAAAAGCTGGGGATTAGTAGCAATATTCTGACCTGAAATTTAGGTCTTGTGATTTCTTTCCAGATTTTTCACTGCATGAAAAACCTGTCTGCAACGGCCTTATTATTTAATTCAGTCTTAATTGGATACAAACCGTCAAAATCTGAGGGATTGTTGGAAGGCCTAAAAGTGCACAAAGGTATTTTTTAAATGGTAATATCAATCATCTAGAAGTGAAAATGTCCTTCACCAAGTCACTAAACCTTTCTGCTATAATATATTTTACGTTCATTTTGCATTTCTTTTAAAGTTTCAAGGACATAAAATTTAATCTCTAGAGCATATGCCCTGTTTGGGGGAAGATTCAGCCATTTTCAAAAGTAGGCTAAGCTTTTGTGCTCCGTGATGTATATTTTAGGAATTCTCCACGTGGCTTAATGAGTATGTCTTCATTGCTACAAGAGGTGAGTCAGGCTTCATTTTGTAATAAGACCCCTTGGAGACGATGGGATGCTAAGGGACCAACATAGGGTGAGGACTGGCTCCTTAAAAGAGCCTTTCACAATTTGGCCAGAATCACTGAGCAGTATCAGGCCACCGTTTGATGGAGAAGCAAATGCCCAGAGTGCTTTCCTTTTGCTAGAGATGTAAATGGCATGCTGGGAGAGAAAGCTAGGGAGGAGGGTTCTTTGGGTCATTCACTGCTTCTAGTCCGGTCCCCGACGTTCGGAGAATATTCAAAGGATGTGAGGTAGGACCATTTCTATTGTTATCCCGGCTGGGACAAAGGCGGGGTGGCAGTGGTGGGGGCGGGCAAGTGGTGCCCATCCTTTCGGTTGCGTAGGTTGGGGGAGTACGGGATGGCACGGGGGATGTTTTGTTTTGCTCTGGAGCCGGCTTCCCAGAGTCCCTCCAGTCCCCAGCCGGGAGCGCAGGGAGGACGCAGCGAGGCAGCCGCAGCGGACTCTGCGTCAAGGGGCGGCGGGGCGGGGAGGTGCGGCGCCGGGCCTGGAGACCTGGCTCGAGTCCCCCAGGCGCCCGCAGCCTCCCCCCTCCCCCGCAGCCTGTCGGCGGCCGCAGCTCTGGCGGGCCGGGCACGTGGGCGCCTCCGTCACACCCTCACTCACACACTGACACACACCCGCGCGCGCACGCACCCGCGCGCCTGCATCTCGTGCTCTTCGCCTGGCGGACACACAGGCGCTCAGGAGTAGTCCCCTGCCAGCCCGCAGGGCAGAGACCCCCTCCACCCTGCCCCAGGGCCCGCCCGCCCTCAGCAGCTGCTTCTCTGCAGACAGCTCCCCGCGGCCTCGGTCAGTCACCTGGACCCGACCCCTTGGCCACTGCTGCTACTGTCGGGACGTGGACGCAGCAAGAGGCGCCGGCCAAGACACCCTGACGGTGAGGACACGCTCCTACCGCTAAGGACACGGTGTAGGTAGGGTGGGGCTCACCGTGAGGCACCCTGGAGCTCGGGGCCGGGGAAGGGAGCGGGATTGATGGATGAACCCCGGGAAGGGCTCAGGCTGTGTCCGGGGGTGAGGGGAGGTAGGGCGGCTCCAGAGCCCCAGGAGGGCGAAGCTGGGCTCAGCGGGCGACCCTTCGGGCTCTGCGTCCTGCACCTGTGCACAATCGGGGGGCCTAGAAGCGGTGTGTAACGGGAAGCACATGGGTCGAAACGTGCCGCCATCCTTCTTCCTTGCTGTCGTGACCACAGCATCCCCGAAAGACTAGTCGTTTCCAAGTCCAGTCAGGGTTGGCCGAAGGGCGGGGTCCGCCTGAGGCAAGTCGGAAAGTTGCCAGGGTCGGGACGGAGCGAGACGCTTCCAGGGCTCTCGGTGAGTTGGAAGCTGATCCTCGTGCAGGTGAGGGTGGGGCGGGGAGAGGAGCCAACCTCATTCCCCGTTCGCTTCTGGTTGCTTTTGCAACTGCCGAAGGCGACTGCCCAAGGCGGTGTGTTTTCACGTGACTCCAGTTCCCTTTCGCCTGAGGTATCCTGCGTTAAATGGTCCTGAAGTGGGCCTTCCTCCCGCACAAGGCACGCGGCTCCCGGAGAAAGCACAGCCTGTGTGCTTCTGCGCATCCAGGGATTTGAGGATGTGGCGGTGAGGGTGCTGGCGCCGGGATTTTAAGGAGAGGATGGGAGACCGTTTCTGCGTTTCATGAACTCGGCTCGTTTGTGCGTGGCCTGGGCAGAGGACCGTTTTGAGTATAGGGGTAGACTTTCAGTCAGTAACGCGCCTTATAAATACGAATGGATCAAAAACGCTCGAGCTGTCCTGGGGACAGTTATGACCTACCCGGTCTCAGAGGCCGCAGTGGCTGGAATGCTTTTCCGTTAAGCGGAAAAGCGGCGTTTGCCGCTCTTTCGCGGAGAGGGAAGCCTTCAGGTTCGCGCTCTCCGGTGCTGAGCTCTCCTTTCCGCTTTCCATTCTCTTCCCTAGCGGGGAAACAGTGGAGTAAGAAGGGGCGGGGTCCGCACTCGGGCGCGGTGACGTCAGCAGTGTTTGGGTGCTTATGCAAATGAGACTGCGACCGTTTCCCCCTAGGCCGGCCGTTTCCCCTCCAGGTCTTAAAGGTAGACGCAGTCTCAGTCTGCACCGTTTGTTTGGTCCACTGCCCAGAAACACAAGAGGACCGAAGCGTTTGCGTTCTGTGCTACATTTGGGCTTCTCGTCTCCCCGTTTTTAAAGCTGTTTTATACCTGTCATTGCCTGGTTGCTTTCCCGAAACACAGGGAACAATGTGTTTGCTTTAAGAAACATCATTCTCTGACGAACAACCCCATGAAGAGCTCCTTACCCCACCCAGCCTCAGTTGTGCAAGAATGGTGCTGAGATACACTCCTGCTTCTGTCGTCAACGCCTAGTATTGGATTTGACTTGTAGTAGGTATTTAATAAATACTTGATGATGGACCGAAGCGTGTGTATTTCTCTCATTAAATTCAACCATCAAAATTGTCTATTTTATTTTTGCGAAAATGAGTGGGCTTTGTGTCTTACATGACCAACGATCCATGTATATTTGTTAGCTTAAAATATATTACTGAATTCATTGACCATTTTCCTCCAAATGAAAAGAACATTCAGTGTATTCTTTTTTTGCAGAAAGATAGGAATTAATATTGTTGTGAAAGGAAGAGAATGTCATCATTTGTTGACAAGTTTTCTTTTTCTGATTGCACGTTATATATTTGATTCAAGAATTACTTTATATTCCAATATATGTAACTCAAGATACTGTATTTTAATGGCATTAAGAAAGATATTTACATATGTTTTTAGGAAATAAGTGCTCTGTTATCCAATTAATAAAGTAAATAAGAAATACTATCGCAGTCTAGTTCAGGTTGCTATAACAAATTACCATAAACTGGGTGGCTTATAATGAACAGAAATGTATTTCTCACACTTCTGGAGGCTGGTCCAAGATCAAGGTGCCAGCAGATTCCCTGTCTGGTGGGAGTCTGCTTCCTGGTTCATAGAGGGTGCTTTCTCACTGTGTTCTCACGTGGTCGAAGGGGCTAGTTAGTTCTCTAGCATCTCATATTAAGCCCCAAAAGCCTCAACTTCTAATACCATCACATTGGGGTTAGAATTTCAACACATATGGGATGGGGGGAGGACACAAACATTCAAACCATAGCAAATAGTAAAGAACTTTTAAATTGGATAATAGCTGTTTGAGATACCAATAATCAGGTGAGATGCTTAGTTGTCAGTTGTTGAAATTTTAAAATAAGTTAGAATAATTACTAAAACCTAAACTTGATAAGCATTAGTTTACCCAGTGATCACAGTTCAAATTTTATTTTGTACATGTTAGAAAATATGCTTGTCCTGTCATGACATAACACTTTTGTTTTAATTGGTAAGAAATTTGCATTCTTTTGAACTCTGGGGTTATCATCCAGGTAATTAAAAAATCATTGACTTAGAATGATAGACCTGAAAGAGACTGTTGGTGATCAAAAGCACGGAAAGCTTTTACTTCTCAATTTACTTCTCAACTTCTTTTGGAGAGTGTGTTAACCCCTTTATTACTGCATACATATGCATGATTGGCTGTAATAATATATTCCTATGCAGAGTCGATTTTAAAATAGTTTCTGAGCAGATTGCATTATTAACAAAAATCCATGGGTGTAGTCTGATGCGTGAAAACATTCGAGGTTACATAGCAGCCGTCTTTAGATTTATTTCCAGTTTGCCCTATAATTTAAAACAAGTCCTAACTACTCTTCTGTATATATTGAGTAAATAATTTTTTTAATAAACAAATTTATCTGCTTATACATTAACTTTGACCAGTAATGATTGTCTCATATTTCTTGGTAAACAGCAAGCCCTAGAGACTGGGCTACAGGGTGGTATTAAATGCATGGTACCACTTGATATAGGATAGAGCTGTTTTCAGTCTCGAAGTTCAGTTTATTTCCTTGTGATTGATGCGCTAAAGTATCCTTTCACATAAGATTGATTGTTATCTTTGAACAGAAAGCTTAACCTGGGAGCTTTTTCACCTATCAGAGTGGCAAAGATCAAAAATATTACTCACTGATAAAAACGCAGACAACATAGAGAATGGACTTGAGGACACGGGGAGGGGGAAGGGTAAGCTGAGACGAAGTGAGAGAGTGGCATTGACATATATACACTACCAAATGTAAAACAGATAGCTAGTGGGAAGCAGCTGCATATCAAAGGGAGATCAGCTCGGTGCTTTGTGTCCACCTAGAGGGATGGGATGGGGGTGGGGAGGGAGACGCAAGAGGGAGCGGATATGGGGATATATGTATACGTATAGCTGATTCACTTTGTTATACAGCAGAAACTAACACGACATTGTAAAGCAATTATACTCCAATAAAGATGTTAAAAAAAATATTACTCACTGTATTGAAGAAGGCAGAGGGAACCAGGCACTTTCATACTTTGCTTGTGGTAGTACAAATTGAGACAACTTTTATAAAGGGTCATTTGTCAATATTCACCAAAATTATAAAAGCACATAACTTTGATCAAGCAGTTCCGCTTCTAGGAATTTATTCTACAGATATGTAAATGTCAGATATACAAAGTGAGTTGTTTGACCACTGAAGCAAACTGTCAGAAATGACCGATATATGACATACTCATACAATCATTTTAAAAAACACAGTAATGTATGACATACCCATACGATCATTAAAAAAAAAAAAATAAACTACTGTATTGAGAGCAAAAGGTTTTAAAGATTTTTAAAGCGAAAAACCAAGATGCAGAATTATGCATCATATAGTATATAGTAACAGTGGTGTAAAAAGAAAAAGGTTGGGAAGGTGGAAAGAAAACACATATTAGCCTGAACATACATATTAGCTTGAATATATACCAAATATCTGTGGAGGACTTTGGTGACTTATAGAGAGATAGGGGTGGGATTAGATGTGCTGGGGAAAATGAGTGGGAAGATATTTTTCACTCTATACCCACCATATTACTGCATTATTTATTCTAAATATAAATTTAAACATATTCTAAAGTGAAAACAGTAGCATATAAAAAGTACTCTTGGGAGAACAGTAGCCAGGCATCAGATGCCATCAAATGAGTAAGGTATAAAAGTCAATGGATATTTTGGGTCTATGATTTTTGTAGTTTCTGAATTTATAGGAAAGTTTCCTACATTCAATATTCTTAGTAATAAAATTGTATTAGAGCAGCAGATGAGATTTAGTGGATTCACTACAATTAACTGGTTATATCAGCATAAAAATGCACATTTTTTTAGTGAGTTGACTAAGGTTTTTTTTAAAAAAAATTTGAGATGGTTATAGATTCATATGTAGTTGTTAAGAAATAATTATATAAGATAATATATAACTATAAGAAATAACACAGAGAGTTCTTGCGTGCCCTCTACGCAGTTTTCTGCAAGTGTAACCTTTTGCAAATCTATACTATGACATCATAATCAGAATATTGACATTGATAAAGCAAAGTTACAGAGTTACATCACTATAAGGATCCCTGTGTGGCCCTTTCATAAGCACAACCACTTCAGTCCTGTCCCCAACCTCTCCTTAAATCGTGGTGACTACTAACCTGTCATTCATGTTTGTTGTTTTGTCTTTTCAAGAGTGTTATGTAAGTAGAATCATATAATGTGCAACCTTTTGGAATTGGCTTTTTCCACTCAGCATAATTGTCTGTAGATTCATCTAAGCTGTTGTGTGTATTAGTGGTTTGTTTTTATTTCTGAGTAGTACTCCATGGTATGGATTTATCAGAGTTTGTTTAACCATTCACCCATTGAATGACACCTGAGTTCTTTCCAGTTTAGGGTTGTTATGAATAAAGCTGCTATAGAAACTTGTTTACAGGTTTTACGGAACCTAAATTTTCATTTCTACAGCATAAATGCCTGGGAGGGCAATTGCTGGATTATATGGTAGTTGCATGTTTTGTTTTCTGGAGAGCTGTACCATTTTACATTCTCACCAGCAATGTATGAATGATCCAGTTTTCTCCATATCCTTGCCATAATTTGGTTATCTTTCTATTTTAGCCATCCCAATAAGTATGTAGTGACATCGCATTGTAGTTTTAGCTACCATTGCTAATGGCTGATAATGTCAAACCTCATTTCATGTGCTCATTTGCCATCCAGACATCATATTCAGTGAAATGTCCCTTTATGTCCTTTGTCCATTTTCTAAATTATTTTTAATTGATGACTTTTATGAGTTCTTATAGATCCTAAATACTGTTTTTTTTCTTGGGGTTGTGGTCTGCAAATGTTTTCTCCCAGTCTTTAGCTTATTCTTTTCATCCACTTAATAGGTTCTTTCACAGAGCAAATTTTTAAATTTTGAAGTCCATTTTACCAATTTTTGCTTTGATGGATTCTGCTTTTGGTTTCATGTCTAAGAATTCTTTGCTTAGTTCTAGATCTCAAAGTTTTTTCTGATGATTTCTTTTTAACAGGTTTATAGTTTGATGTTTTACATTTAAGTCCATGATTCATTTTGAGTTGTTTTTGTATAAGGTATGAAATTTAGGTCCAGGCTATATTTGCTTGGGAATGCCCAATTGTTCCAGAGCTATTTGTTGAAAGGGCTATCCTTTCTCTACTGAAATTGCTTTTGCACCTTTGTCAAAAATCAGTTGGATGTATTTGTGTGGGCCTACTTATGGGTACTCTCTTCTGTTTCATTGATCTATTTGTCTTTCTGTCAACCTCACACAGTCTTTATCACTGTAGCTATATAAGTCTTCAAATAAGGTAGAAAGATTCCTCCTACTTCATTCTAACATTTTGAAATTGTTGTAGCAATTTTAGTTTTTTGACATTTTATATAAATTTAGAATAATCTAATCTATATCTACAAAAATTTTTGCTGGGATTTTATAGGAATTGCCTTAAACCTGTATACCAATTTAGGGAGAATTGACATATTTACTGTGTTGAGTCTTTCAGTCCGTGAACATGGTATGTCTGTCCATATATTTAGATCTTCTTAGATTTCTTTCATCAGTTGAAGTATTCAATATAAAAGTACTGTTCATATTTTGTAGATTCCTTGGTATTTTCAATATAGACAATCAGGATGTCTGCACATATGGAAAATTTTCTTTCTTCCTTTCAAATCTATATGCCTTATATTTCCTTTTCTTGCCTTACTGCACTGGCTAGAACTTCCAGTACTACACTGAATAAAAGTAAGTGAATGGACATTCTTGTCTTGTTCCTGAGCTTCAGGGAAAATATTACATTATTATTTTTTGAATATTGAACAAAGCCTGTGTACCTAGAATAAGACCCACTTGGTCATGGGGTACAATTCTTATTATATAGCACTGAATTCTGTTTTCTAATATTGTGTTAAGGAAGTTTTTGTCTTTATTCACGAAGGATATAGATATATAGTTTTTTGTTTGTTTTATTCTGGTACTATCTTTGTATGGTTTTGGATTCAGAGTGATACTGACTTAATAAAATGAATTGCGAAGTGTTCTATCATCTTCTCTTGTCTGGAAGTGATTGTGCAGAGTTGGTGTTAATTGTTTCTTAAATGTTAGGTGGGATTCTCCAGTGAAACCATCTGGGCCTGGAGATTTCTTTGTGAGAGTTTTAAAATAATGCATTCATGTTTCTAAATAGTTATATGGATATGAAATGACCTGTTTTATGTTGGGTAAGTTGTGGTAGTTTGTGTTTTTCAAGGAATTAGCCTATTTCAACTAAGTTGTCAAGATTTACGTGTGTAGAGTTTTTGCTAGTATTTCCTTATGGTCATTTTGATGTCTGCAGGTTTTCTTATAATCCTTGTTTCATTTCTGATATATAAAATGATATACAAAAGCGTAAGATCGACCTTATGGAGCTTTACATTAGGGTAACTAAACGTGTCTTTCAAGGCTAATATTTATCTTGTGGTTAAAAGAAAATCACTGCATGGATTTAAAAACCTAAACCACACCTTTTTTTACACAGGTCTAGCCCCACTGTAAATGGTTCCTTGGACAATATTTCAAATTTAATTAAGTATTTTTACTTTCAGTTAAATTCAGTGACTATTCAATTTATCTCCCCCATTAGGCAGTTAGTACATATGCTACATAACAAACTATCCGTGTTTTTTTTTTTTTTTTTAGTAGGTTTGAAACAATGTTATATTGAAGCATTCACCCTCTGTTACCTTCCTGGGATTGTAGTGACTTTAAACAATAATGATTTATTATTTTTCATTATCCTCTGTGTTGGCTGGGCTCAGCTAGGTGCTTCATCTGTTCCCAGTTGATATTTCTAGTTGATATTAGCTGGCTATTCAACTGGGGCTAGAATGTCAACATCTTTGTTCTTGTGCCTGTGGGTTTAGCTCGGATGGCTGGTACAACTGGTGGCTGGTAGAGTCTCTCTCTCACTTTCCATGTGGGATTTCTAACAGGGCAGGTGGACACTTTTTATATTGTGTCCAGCTTCCAAAAGAGTCAAAGCAGAAACTGCCAGGCTTCCTGAGGCCTAGTGACATTTGCATAGTGTCACTTCTGCATTCTAATGGTCAAAGGAAGTTCAAGGCCAGCCCAGAATTAAAAGAAGGGGAAATAGACTCCGTCTTATTAATGAGATGAGTAACAGGGATAATACAGCATTGGGAAGAATTGTTAACATTTGTGTTTGCTATCTATTATAGGAAATATCTAAGAGAGATCACACTTGACATTCTATGATGATGACAATGAAACATGTTGAATGCTTTCAAATTCATTTTTTCCATAAGGCATGATAATACAAATATATAAAAAAGTGTAATACAATAGAATGTGCCTGCAGGAGGCTAATAATAGCTCCTGAAGATTTGTCTACCTCCTAACTCCTGGCACTTATGACTGTTACCTTAGTTGGAAAAAGACTTGTTGCAGAAATTATCTTCAGATGAAGAGGTTATCCTAGAATGTCCAGATGGGCCCTATATGCCATGCCATCTCAGATGTCCTTATATGAAAGAGGCAGAGGAGATTAGACACACATAGAAGAGGAGGAGGCAATGTGAGTATGGAGGTATGGACTGGAGTGATGTGGCTGAGTGAAGGAACACCGGCAGCCCCAGAAGCTAGAAGAGGCAAAGAACAGACTTTCCCCTAGGGCCTCCTAAGGGACTGGAGACCTGACAACACCTTGATTTTGGTTCACTGAAACAGATTTCGAATCTCTGGCTTCCAGAGCTTTGTAAGATCAGATTTCTGTTGTTTCAAGCCACTAAATTTGAATTTGTTACAGCACCCTCAGGAAATGAATACAGTGCCTAAATCTGAGGTGTTCTCAATAAAATTTTAAATGTTTAAAAGACTTTTTGTGTGTTTTAAAAATGTTTAAAAAGCCTTTTGAAAGACTTAGTTAAATAAAATTTAAGATCTGTCTTTGGTTTATAGAAGTCAACAAAAATACATTTCAATTTCTGGGAATTGCTGTATAATTATAATAATTAACTTTGAAATAATTGCAAGCTCACAAGAAGGTGCAAAGGGAGGTCCTGTGTAACCTTCACTTAGCCTCCCCCACTTTATAATCTTATATAAAAATACAGGACAGGGCTTCCCTGGTGGCGCAGTGGTTGAGAGTCCACTTGCTGATGCAGGGGACGCGGGTTCGTGCCCCGGTCCGGGAAGATCCCACATGCCGCGGAGCGGCTGGGCCCGTGAGCCATGGCCGCTGAGCCTGTGCGTCCGGAGCCTGTGCTCCGCAACAGGAGAGGCCACAACAGCGAGAGGCCCGCGTATCGCAAAAAAAAAAAAAAAAAAAAAATACAGTACAGTATCAAAACCAGCATATTGATATTGGTACAATTCATAGAGCTTTTCCAGATTATGCAGTCATTTTTTCTGTATGTGTGTGTATGTATGTATTTGTTCTTTGCAATTTTATCACATGTATAGCCTCATGCAACCCTTATCACAACGAAGATACTAAATGGTATCATCTCACAAGATTCCCCTGTGCTACCTTTTTATAGCACACCCACCTGTCCTTCTGTACCATAACTCCTAGCAACCACTGTTCTGTGGTTCATCTATGTCATTATCTAATTTCACAAATGTAATATAAATGGAATCATGAAATATGTATCCTTTTCAAACTGGCTTTCTCTCCCCCATTTAGCATCATTCCCTTAAAGTTTATCCAGGTTGTTGCATGTATCAATAGTTCTTTCCTTTTTATGGCTGATATTGCATGATATGGACGTACTCCAGTTTGTTTAACCATTCACGCATTGAAGGACGTTTGGGTAGTTTTCAGTTTGGGGCTATTATGAATAAAGCTTTTATGAACATTTATGTACAAGTTTCTGCTTGAAAATAAGTTTTTATTTCTCTGGGATATATGCCTAAGAGTGCAAAATGATGGTCACAATGGTAACTCTATTATTAGTGTTAAAAGTAACTGCCAACTATTTTTTAGAGTGGCTATACTATTTTACATTTCTATCAGCAATATATGATTGATCTAGTTTCTTCACATCCTCACCAACTTTTGGTGTCTTTATTTATTTATTTATTTATCTATTTATTTATTTTAACCATTCTGATAGATGCGTTATAGTCCACATTTTGGGGCAAAACGTATGTTACCAAGTGTAAGTTGTGACTTTGTATTTCACTTGTAAAAATGTTCTCCTCCTTTTGATTGATTCTGTGATTTTTTTTGGTTATCTTTTTGCTTAATGCAGACATTTTATATAAAGAGATGTAATTTACAAAATAAATGCTTAGGTGGAATTCTATATGGTTGAAAATTTTTTGTATTATTTGTTAAAATCATTATTTCATTATGTTACCAAATTTTGTCTTCTTCTATGGCGATTATTTCATAACTACAAACTTCTTAACATGTGCCTTTTTTTTTCTTGGGTATTTCAATATGGTTCAACATTTTATTTTTGTTCAAATAGTCTTTACTTTTTACCTTATACATTAGAATATGAAAAAATATATTTCATTTGAATTCACAATGAATTTCAGATTCAATGTTCAGAATTGGTTCATATTTAAAGAAAACTTTATTCAGTAAAATTTGAATTTGTCCAAGTCAGGGAGATAATTTACTGTTGTTCTAGTTCTTTATTATAGAATATTAAGATTGTGGAAAATGCCAGTAATTAGCCAGCACAGGCATGTCTGTTTGAGTCATATCTAAGATGCAAGTGCCTGCCTGCTATTTTAGGGTTTTGCATATTTTCACTGGAAACATTTATTAATGTCTAATATAACATAATTTCAAAAGATGCTGTAACTATAGTAGTTTAAAAGTCTGGAAAGATGGAGTAAGAACTCTGTTAATTCTATAGTGAATTATTTCTATTTTGAGTTAACTCTATAGTGAAATTTTTAGCAAGAATAATTAAGACAAAAGCAGAGAAAAAACCTATTACCAATAGCAGGGATAAAAAATGAGATAAGACTAAAAATCCTGCAGGTGTTAAAAAACACCAGGGACTATTATGAATCACTTTGTGCCAATAAATTTGACAATTTAGATGATATAAATTCCTTGAAAAGCACAACTTACCAAAACTAACACAGCAAGAAAAAGAAAACCTAAGTAGCTGTATATCAATAAAATAAATTGAATTTTTATTTGAAAATATTCCATAAAAGAAAACTCCAGGCCCAGATGGCTTTATTGGTGAATGCTGCCAAACATTTTAGGAAGAAATGAAACCAATCCTACATATAGTCTCTCAGAAAACAAAAGAGAGGCCATTTCAGAATTCTATTAAGGAGTCCACCAAAACCAGAGAAGTAAAATATAAGAAAAAAAATTTTACAGATCCATGTTCCCATGAATATAGTTGAAAAAAATCCTTACCGAAATATTAGCAAATAAATTGAGTGATATATTAAAAGGGTAATACATCTAGAGTAAGTGGGGTTTATCCCATAATAAAAGATATAAAACCAATCAATATAATACTCTATATTAACAGATTAAGAAGTTATGTGATTATCTTAATAAAAGCAGAAAATTATGTGACAAAATTCAACAGGTGTTCATGATTCAAAAAAAAAAAATCACTGAACTAGGAATAAAAGAAACTTCTAAACAGATAAAAGGACCTGATGAAAAAATCCATAACTAACATTGTACCTAACAGTAAAATATTGAGTACTTCCCCACTAACATTGGGGCATAGATAAAGAAGTCTGCTCTTAACACTTCTGTTCAAAATTTTGGTGGATGTCCTAGCCAGAAAATAACTCAAGAAAAAGAAATTAAAGGCAAACAATTAGAGAAAGCTAAACTATCTTTATTTACCAATGACATATTGTCTATATAAAAATCCTAAGGAATCTTTAAAAAATAACAACTTGATTTAGCATTGTTGCAGGATATAAAGCATGTATTTAAAAAAATCACTTTTTTTTTTCTGGAGAGAAATTAAAGCAGATACAAATAAATGGAAAGATATACCAAATTCATAGATTGGAAAACTCAATTTTTTAAGATGTGAGTGCTCCACAAATGGGTCTATAGAATCAATGTAATCCCATTCAAAATTCCAGCAGGCTGTTTTTTTTGGGGAGAAATTGACAAGCTGATTTCAAAATTTATGTGGAGAGGCAATGAAACAATCTTAAGAAAGGAAAAACACATTAAAAATGGTTAGGATTGAGAACCACAAGTTAAAATTTTATTATGTTGATTTTAAAAGGTTTTGAATCTAGCTTTAAGTGTTTAAAATAGATTTTTTTTCCTGAAAAGTTACACATGAAGATATTAAAGCAATACAAAAATGGGAGAATGAGAAAAATATAAAGATAAGTCCAAATTTAAATAATGTAACATTTTTAATGTATGTAAGTCCCTATATATAGAATAGATAAATGGGAAGACACCAATTGTTTTATATTTATAATAGGTGTATTGTTTACATTTATCATAGGTGTATTTATAATAGGTGTATAATAAGGTTCTTTGCAAGCTGCAGAAACTGATGCTGGCTATGAGGGAAAAAAAAAAGAAATATTGGTAGGGTCGCAAGGACTCAAAGAAACAATGGGGTGCTTGACAATAAGATGGGAAAGGGCAAGAATGAAAACAGTTCTGAAAACTAGGAACCAGTATCCATGACTATGGTAGTAGTTACAACCTGGGCATAATGCCTTTGGAATTAAATGAGATGCCAACTTTTTGATCTCTTTGTTCTTCTCCTCAAGGTTCAAAATCCAGGGAGAGGAAATCTAACTGGACAGATGCAGATTATTCTCAAAAATGGTGGCAGTATTTCTCTCTTCCCTCTACTCATACCTTTAGCAAATTGACTTTGTTGTTCCTTCCATCAAAACATGGAGTTTATTTACTCTTGAGTCATCTGGACTTAGCTGTGTGACTTGCTTTGGTCAGTGAGACATCAGCAAATGTGACACAAACAGGCTTTACTAGCACTTGTGTGTTGGGCTTAACCCTTTTGGCTAGAGTTGGAACTCTAAGCTTATAATGTGAACAAGCTGGAGCTAGCATTTTGGAGAGACTACGTGTAGGAGGACCAAAGTGCTCTGGCTGATAGGCTGTCCCTGCCAGAATGTGATTTGAGACCCTCTTAGACCATCCTCCTCCACTCGAGTTGACAGGTGACTGCAGAGCAGAAGTGACCCAAGTCAAGAGAAGCAAAACAACTGACCATCTAAGCCTAGCTCAAATTGCTAATCCACAAAATCATGAGCAAATACAGTTTTTGTTTGTTAAGCTGTTAAATTTTGAGGTAATTTATTATGCAGAGATAGAAAACTGGTTTTATAAAAAAGTGGTGTTAAGACACCTGAAACATGTAGCATTGGCTCTAGACTCACATTATCCTTAATTGAATGAAGTTGTAATATAATACAAACATAAGAAGGCGATAATCATAAGTAATAAAAGAAAACATATATTGAGTACTCTCAATGTGTTTGCATTTATCCAAGCACTTTATTATTAGATAACTAAGTAATTTAGCCAAGGTCATAAAACCATAAGTGATAGAGTTTGGATTTGAACTCAGTCTGTCTCTAGAACCTAGATATAAATGTTTGGCACCATGGCCTTCCCTGGTGGCACGGTGGTTAAGAATCCACCTGCCAATGCAGGGGACACGGGTTCGAGCTCTAGTCCGGGAAGATCCCACATGCCGCGGAGCAACTAAGCCCATGGGCCACAACTACTGAGCCTGCGCTCTAGAGCCTGCAAACCACAACTACTGAGCCCACGTGCCACAGCTACTGAAGCCCACACACCTAGAGCCCATGCTCCGCAACAAGAGAAGCCACTGCAATGAGAAGCCAGTGCACTGCAACAAAGAGTAGCCCCTGCTCGCCACAACTAGAGAAAGCCCGCGCCCAGCAATGAAGACCCAATGCAGCCAAATAAATAAATAAATAAATAAATAAATAAATAAATAAATGTTTGGCACCAACACATGTCTTTTCACAGCAATAAATATTAATTCCTACAAGATCTCATTAAAAGTAAATAAGGATTATACAAAAACATGAAGAGGTGGGGTCATTATCCTTTTTTGGACTATGAGTTTCATATTTAGACAGTATCCTAAATTGCTTTCTGCTATGAAAGATGAGGACGTTCTCATACCTTTCTTTCTTTCTTTCTCCCATTTAAATTCCTGATTTTGTTAGGTTATTTTTGGATTTTAATTTATATTTTTCTCCTTGACATAATTCTTATAGATTTTGAACCTTATTTCCTTGTTTAAATTAATGTTCACCTCCGTCATTTAACATGGGTCTCTGTCTCGATTGGCTAAATTTCATGATCATGTAGCCTGTCCCTCTTTCTCCCCATTAGGGCTCATCAGATCTCATGGATGAGAATATTTGCCTGTGACATTTATAATTGGAATACAAAGTACTTGAGTATAAAATTTGAAGATCAAGTATGTTTTTCTCTTAGTTTTTAATAAAAGTGATTGAATATCCTGGGCTTATTTCTCCTTTCTACTTCTGCTTGAAATCCCTAGGAATCTCTATACCAGTAATTTCTCAGTGTTGACCCTTCTACATTATTATTATTATTATTATTATTAGATAATACAAGCCTTAGCAAAAGTCTGCTATTTTATCTTTTAGTATTTTGTGTTTTATTCTATTCTGTTTCCTGAGATATATTCTACATTTATCTTTTGCTTTTGTTTCCCTCTCAACTACTACCCCTCCATCTCCCTGTTTCTATGTAAAACTTTTTCATTCTTAGCAATTAATCTCATAATTACTCATAATCTCATAGTTACGTAGTAAATAATCTCCTTTTTGAATGGGGAGATTTCTATCTTGTCACACCATGTGACAAAAAAATTAGTGCCATGCAAATGAAGCGTAGATGGAGTGATCTGGGGCACTCTGCGTCTTTAATTCAGATTTAATCTCTGGAACAGTGGTTGTCAAATTTTTTCAGTAGTAAATATTTCAGGCTTTGCAATCCATACAAAGTGATTCGGTTGTTGCAGCACAAAATTAACCATAGGAGATATGTAAATGTGTGGGCATGACTATGTTCCAATAAAATTTTATTTACAAAATCAGACCGTGGGTTGTATTAGACTCATGAGCAGTATTTTCTTGACCCCTGCTCTCACCTGTTACTCCGTTGTAGACAGGAGGCCCTTATCAGTTAGTGATGAGGACAGCTAAAGCAACTCCTAGGTACAGGTGAAGAGCAATATGATAGCTTTTCGCCAAGTTGACTCTCCCAGGAGTGGATAGTGATAACTTGGCAGAGACGGTGCAGTTAATTGATTCTGATTATCCTACTGCCCATGTGACCTGTAGAATATGAAAAATTTATCACCCACTACTTCACATCCTCCCTGGATATTCCTGCTACGTAGTAACAGTAATATACTTTTGGCAATAGTCAATTACACGTTTAAATCTTTGTTTATGGCATACTTTTACGGGCTAAGTTCTTCAGGCAAGCTTTTGGCATTCCTAAAAAGTTTCTCTTTCAAAAAAGTTGGGTCTTGAAAATTTGAAATTAATTTGGCTTTCAAATTGTCTCATATACTAGGGTTTTAGAAATCCACTCAGAAACTCAATTTATATCTTTTGGCTATTTGCAGCAGCTATAAAAGAAAGATATGCCTCTGACTCAGTAAATATAGGGACTTGGGGTAAAAGGCAAAAAACAAAAAAACAACCAAACGTGTAATAATGCAAAATACTTGTAGTTATTATACAATATTATTCTGTCATACTTCAGTTCATTTATTTGACAGACAAATTTAAATATTGAGAATGTGAGATTGGTAAGATAATGTCATTCTCCAAGTAGAGCTTATGGCCTATTGAAGAAGAGATATACATTTTTCCCCAAGACTTACGTGTTATTGTGGAAACTTCAGTGTTAACTGCAACCCCACCCAATATTTTCCTATAGCCATCCCAGACAGGAGCAGGAGGTGGGAGAAACAAAGTGAGATAAGAGAGTGTAAATTATTTTACTTGTGATATTATTAATGTACTATCACTTCTTTTTTTTTTTGCTTATAATAGAAAAGGAACTCTAAATGCATGCAAATACATATTTAGCATCACTTTTTAAGTTTTAAATTTTATAAAGGTTGCCTAAGATTATTGCATTATAAATCTGTATATGTAGTTAAGTATATTTTTGGCATTTAAAATAGAAAGTTGCATTTAAAGTTTGTTTCCATTAGACATTGATTTTTTCATAAGAATGTGAACTTTGGGTAGTCTGACAGGAATTTTGAAACTAAACTATGCCAAAAGATATCCTATGTATGATTATTCATTGGATATGTAAAAAATATGCAACAGTGGCCAAAGATGTTATTTTTAATTTTTTTCCTGCAAAGACTAGAAATCTATAGAAGAAATACAACAATTTTGAGATAATTAATTTGAGGGAGGCTCGTGAATAACACTGTCTTTTAAATTTTTTCTTCATGAAATGGTGGGTGATTTTACTGTAATAATATCTTTAAACTTCAATACATTCCTTACCTTTCTATTTGCATGGAAAAAAGCAAAAGGAGTAACAGACCAATGTTTATTGAGGAAACTAAGGTAAGAGTCATATAACTATGAGAAGTTACAAAACTAAGTAAAAGAGCTATGGCATAACTCCAAGCTTGTCAGATTAAAACAAATGCTCTTATCCATGTATCAGTAAAGTTATTATGCAAACGGTTTATCATTAGATGATCCAAAAAATGTAGACCTTTAGATAATTCATGTCTCACAAATCACAATTTCTTATTTGTCAGGTTGTTTTCTTCCAGCAAAAACTATTTGGAAAATTAGCTTATTTCAGTTTTTCAGTGGTTATATTTATTCATCTATTCAACTAATAATTACTGAGCTCTAGGGGGAAATAGTACAAATTAAACATACATAATCCCTAACCTCATGAAACTATTTCTGTATACAACCCTTGTTGGCCTCTTTAAAATAGTCACCATGAGTTTTTCAGTTATTCTAGAGATGTGTCTATTATTCAGAATATTTTGGGAATGCTTCTCTTTCAGAATTTCCTTCACAGTCTTCCTGTTAATCTTCACCAGACCTTAATGAGTGTATTTTCTTAGAGTATATATTTTAATTTTTGAAACAATGAAACACATACAAACCTAAAAATGATGAATAGTTATATGGTTAAGTTAAAGAATTTTTCTTTTCATTGCGTTACCCAGCACCCTGTCTTTTTCATTAAGATTATAAGATAAAGTATGACAGACTGTTTCTCTGACTTTTTTTTTTTTTTTTTTTTTTTTTTTTTGTGGTATGCGGGCCTCCTACATCGGCAGGCGGACGCGCAACCGCTGCGCCACCAGGGAAGCCCTTCTCTGACTTTTAATGTAAATCTAACAGCAGTTCCATCAAAGAATTCCATTTTTTTTCTAGCTATGAATGGTAGAATTCTTGGGATATCATTTTTAAAGCTTCCTGATCCAATTTTGAGGAGAAGCTCTCATATGTTGAGTCACTTTTTTAAACAGACAACTTCATACTGGACAGAATGGCTATTATCAAAAAGTCTACAAATAATAAATGCTGGAGAGGATGTGGAAAAAAAGGGAACCCTTGTACTCTGTTGGTGGGAATGTAAATTAGTGCAGCCACTGTAGAAAACAGTATTGACGTTCCTTAAAAAAACTAAAAATAGAGTTAACATATGATCTAGTAATTCTACTCCTGGGTATATATCTAGAAAAATGGAAAACTCTACTTTGACAAGATACATGAACCCAATGTTCAAAGCAGTACTATTTACAATAGCCAAGACATGGAAGAAACCCAAGTGCCCATCAACAGACAAATGGATAAAGAAGATGTGGTTATGTACATATATACGATGGAATATTACTCAGCGCATAAAAATAATGAAATTCTGCCATTTGCAGCAAGGTGGATGGATCTAGAGAATATTATGCTTAGTGAAATAAATCAGACAGATGAAAACAAACACTGTATGTTATCGCTTACATGTGGAATCTAAGAAGTAAAACAAACTAATTTATATAACAAAACTGAAACAGACTCAGAGATAGAGAAAACAGACTAGTGGTTACCAGAGGGGAAAGGGAAGGGAGGAGTGCAAGATAGGGGTGTGGGATTAATAGATATAAACTACTATGTATAAAATAGAAAAGCAACAAGGTATTATATAGCACAGGGAATTATAGCCATTATCTTGTAATAACTTTTAATGGAGTACAATCTGTAAAAATACTGAGTCACCATGCTATACACCTGAAACTAATATACTATTGCAAATCAACTATACTTCAATTAAAAAAATAATGACGTATAGAGACATCTCTCACCCCTTTCGTTCAGGAAATTACAAGGGATTTATGAACTCTGCCAGGAACTGGTGATGAAGACCGAATACATATTTTTTATTACATCACGATATCACAGTTACTTACCATCTTTGCATATTAAGGATAGTTTTATCACAGTATGGAGAAATCCCTAGGCAACTATTTGTTTCCTGTTGTTTTTCCCACATATTTATTATCATCCATAATACCCTATATGCTGTTTTTTTGCTAGGTACTTGTCTTTTTCTTCACTGAATTTTAATTTCAGCATTTAAATCTCTTTGTTGAATTTCTTGTCACATGTAGTCTTACTGGTTTTGTGAAGTGCGTATAATCTCTTGATAGGAATACACCCATCATTACCTGAAACATGGTCTGAAAAATGTTGAATCTTTCTTTTTACAGTTTTTTCTTACCTTTCCCCTGAGATCTTTGAACTTTATTTTCCTGAATTTTGAAACGTTTATAAATTTCATGTTATACACATTTATTTAATATCCTGTACAATGGTGTTAGCATTTTTTCCCAAATTCTCAATCTTTCCAGTTATTTGTAACTGAGAATGGGTGAGATCTTCCTCCAAGTTGTTCTTTTTAGGGATATGTGTGCTGCCCTTCATAACATCCAACTGTATAATTTATTTGAGCATTTTATCACTCCTCTTCCACAATTCAGTTTAAGAGATTCTACTGAATGTCCACTTTATGATCTCATGTCTCTGAATG
>NC_041219.1:19458347-19480145 GCF_002837175.3 Physeter macrocephalus | reverse complement strand
GCGAACCCGGTTCCCCTGCATCGGCAGGCGGACGCGCAACCGCTGCGCCACCAGGGAAGCCCTTCTCTGACTTTTAATGTAAATCTAACAGCAGTTCCATCAAAGAATTCCATTTTTTTTCTAGCTATGAATGGTAGAATTCTTGGGATATCATTTTTAAAGCTTCCTGATCCAATTTTGAGGAGAAGCTCTCATATGTTGAGTCACTTTTTTAAACAGACAACTTCATACTGGACAGAATGGCTATTATCAAAAAGTCTACAAATAATAAATGCTGGAGAGGATGTGGAAAAAAAGGGAACCCTTGTACTCTGTTGGTGGGAATGTAAATTAGTGCAGCCACTGTAGAAAACAGTATTGACGTTCCTTAAAAAAACTAAAAATAGAGTTAACATATGATCTAGTAATTCTACTCCTGGGTATATATCTAGAAAAATGGAAAACTCTACTTTGACAAGATACATGAACCCAATGTTCAAAGCAGTACTATTTACAATAGCCAAGACATGGAAGAAACCCAAGTGCCCATCAACAGACAATTGGCTTAAGAAGACGTGGTATACACACACACACACACACACACACACACACACACACTATATTACTCAGCTATAAAAAGGAATGAAATATTGCCATTTGTAGCAACATGGATGGACCTAGAGAATATTATGCTTAGTGAAGTAAGCCAGACAGAGAAAGACAAATACCAAATGATATGACTTATATGTGGAATCTGAAAAATAATACAAATGAATACAGAAGAGAAACAAACTCACAAACATAGAAAACAAACTTATGGTTATCAAAGGGGAGTGGGGGAGGGACAAATTAGGCATATGGGATTAACAGATACAAACTACTATATATAAAATAGATAAGCAATCAGGATTTACTGTATAGCACAAGGAATTACACCCAATATCTTATAATAACCTATAATGGAATATAATCTGCAAAAACAAAACAAAGCAAACCACTGTGCTGTACACCTAAAACTAAAACAATATTGTAAATCAGCTCTACTTAAATTAAAAAAAAGAATAGTCTCATTGGTCCGTAGATATGCCTTGTGCACTTACTTGGTCTGTATCTGAATAGAGAAAGGAGATGAGATATAATGCAAACAGAAGTGGAGAAAGGGGAAAATGCCAAGGTGATGGGCAGTGTTGTTCTTGAGTTGTTTGAGAGAATGTACATGCAAATATCACAAATTTTTACCACTTCCTGAATCTGTTTATGTTTTTCCTTATATTTGGTGTGGCCCACTCCGTTTCTGCTCAACCCTAAGTTCACTTTTATCCAATGTTCCTGGTCTCTCCTATTGTAAGGATGTTGGGTCATTTACATTGTGCAGCGTAGTGCAGTTATTTGCGATGCACCTTTCTCTATAGTAGATATAAGCTCGTTAAAAGCAGATATTGTATGTTTCATTAATGGTTGTGTCTGATGGGATTCAGGGTAGGTTGCCACAGATGTGCCACTCCAGCATGCAGATTACTTTGAGGTGAAAAAATGAAAGCCCAAAAGACTCAGGAAGAACCTTTGAATTCCCCCCTTACTGCCTAAAAGAATTTAAGATAGGAGGCCTGTCCCAGGAAGGAGCTATCACCACTGATAACTATAGTCAAGTATTAGGTGTGATAGACAGGAAGGAACCTAGCCAAGCCCATTTGATCAAAGTTCTCTCTGCGTCCTATTGTCTTTGGTTGACCCAGCAAAATTTGTTTACCAAACATTAACTCTTTTTATCTTCCTTTGAATTATTTACTTCCCCTTAAAGCCTCAGATCTGGACTACCTCCTTCTTAGTCCAGAATAATATATATATATCTCACCTTGCCTTGCTGTCTTTGGAATTCTTCATATTTATGTGGATTTCCTGTATGAAAATAATAAACTTTTTTTCTCCTGTTAATCTGTCTTATGTCATTTTAATTACCAACCAAAAGAAATAACAGGGGAAAGAGGAGAAATTTCCCCTCCCCCAATATAGCCCTTAATGTCTTTTCCCTTAATATCAAATGAATAAATAGATGTATATGCCAACAGAAGAAATTCTGTATAAGACAAATTTACAGAGATGGCATGCAATTGTGAATATAATTCTATAAGCAATAAAATAAGGGATGTACTTTAGTCAGAGAGGGGAAAAAGGAAGAATTAAGAAAAAGGGTCTCAAAATTCTACTTACGAATGAACCGAGTAAACATTATGCAGTGGGGTATATCTGAGATCAAAGTAGATTTTTGCAAGAAGGAAGAAGTTAGCTAAAAGAAAATGTGTGTGAAGCCCTTGTGTACTTTACAATTCTTATACTTCTGGAAATATTAAGCTCTGAAAGGTCAAGGACAGTCATATGTTTTACACTCTGTAGAAAGAGTTTGCATCATAAAAATTAATAAGAAAGGGTCTTTGGTATTTTAAATATTTTTCCTTATTAAATATTATTGTTTTTCAACCTAAAATTTTACAGGTACCCACAGAATATTGGACATAGAGATCCAGGATCCATAAGACTTTATCACCTTGAATCAAAGATATCTTTGATATCCTCCTCCATCTTTTATTCCTATCAACTAACATATTTTTAAAAAGAATTGACAAACTTACCAAAAGGGAATTTAAAAAAATACCACTGCCCGCACTTTCCAATGCCTAAGAATAGCAAGGTAGTAAAAAGAGAATTAGACGATGAGGTTATTGAGTCTGTCAAAGACCTTCTTTCCAATGAAGACTCAGCTGATGATGCCTTTAAGAAAAGTGAACTAATTGTTGACGTCCAAGAAGAGAAAGACACAGATGTTGAAGAAGGATCTGAAGTCGAAGATGAAAGACCAGCTTGGAACAGTAAACTACAATACATCCTGGCCCAGGTTGGATTTTCTGTAGGATTAGGGAACGTGTGGAGATTCCCATACCTCTGTCAGAAGAATGGGGGTGGTAAGTTTCTGTTTTCTACATATACATATGTTCCCATATCTCTTCCCTCTTGTGTCTCCCTCCCTCCCACCCTCCCTATCCCACCCCTCTCATGGTCACAAAGCACAGAGGTGATCTCCCTGTGCTATGCGGCAGCTTCCCACTAGCTATCTAATTTACATTTGGTAGTGCATATATGTCCCTGCCACTCTCTCACTTCGTCTGCTTTTTTATTGAGTGATACATTGCTGAGCAAATTGCAGTCAAATAGCCCCTGTTGTTGCTGTAGTCTCACTATTTTAGAAACTATGAATTCCACTGTAAAACTAGGGAGACACTTTTGCTGGAAGTAATTTCAGTTCTGTTTTCAGATTAGGTTTCCATAGGAGCAGATGGCTTGCTATGAACACTCAAGGATGGCTTAAGGTCATAAATTCTCAAATTCTTTCTGCGGATGCTATTAACAACTCTAAATTACTGACTTTTCTAACCAGTGTTAGAAAAGTGCCTATCAGTTATTCACTTTGGAGAAAAGTCCTCAAGTTTTTGATATGAGACGATATTGGTGAACAAGACAAGAAAGAATTTTCTGTCCACAATTTATTAACTCTGAATTTTAAGTGGTTTCCCTCTTCAAAAAAGCAAAAATTACATATAATTTAGAATGATTATAGTCTTCAAATGCTGACCATAACTTTGTATATCCTAGTAGAAGGAATTTAACCACATAATTAATATAATGCCAGATAGTCTTCATCCTTAGATATTAGCAACCTTAAGATGATAATTAGCATTCCTAATTTTAAACATATTATCTAGATCAACATGATATTTAGCTTTTTGTATTTGTGCATGTAATTACCAAGTGTTATTTAGTGAAAATTGTCTTAAAATCAAGAAAATAAAACCATATACAAAAGAATACATTGTTCATGTAGGATACAAGCTCAATAGTACACCAAAGTCAAACTGAACATTAAGTTAACTAACATTTGGGTTATTAAAATAACTTTAATATTAAGCTTTACTTTCTTTACCATTACTATCTTTACCATATACATATATGGAAGCTGTTCAAACAAGTGTGATTAAACACTAAATATTCTGTAAGCAGCATTTCAGCACGTAAAGGAAAGACTGAATATTTTGGTCTTTGATTCCAGTTTGTGATAGTTTTGCTGACTGGATAAAAACATGGTTTTATTTTATTTTTGATGTAGTTACAACTTATATATCAAATGAAATAATAAAACCATTCATATGTGAAATGGTTTCTTTTCAGTCACTAATAGATAAAAAGCTAAGGTGTCATGGTAACAAAATATGTTTAAGGTCTTCCTTAGTTAATTCAACCAGGTACAAAACAACAGGTTTGGGGAAAAGTAGCCTGTCTGACAAATCTGCCAGAGAGTTAAGAATCAGTACATGAAGTTGGTGATGCACTACCCATCACTCCACTGAAACGGCAAGCTCCTCTAGCTAGTCTTTAACATCACAGATGAATTATTTATTAAATCAGCTACAAGCAGCTATGTACTGCCCTGCTTTCTGTTTCTCACAAATCATCCCATTTGCAAGACTGGCAGAAGATGAATTCTGATTTTCAGACCTTTCACCTTATGAGCCTGACTGGCGATACTATTCAGGAAGACCGCTATCTTGGCTGAAAACTCAGGTTGCTTTCCATTTAATACAGTATTTGTCTTGGTGGAGAGCTCTAAAGGATTTCATAGTTAGTAATCAGTTGTTAGCAAAAATGGCTCCTCCTCTTTACTTTCTTTCATATGTAAAGAGTCAAAATGCCCTTCCTAGTATTGTTTCCTCTCTTCTAATTACAAATGCTAGAATGACATTATAAAACACCAGTGGGCTTTATCGTTTCAAGATGGCTGTTGGAGTTCAAAAGGCAGTACTCAGGGCTTCCCTGGTGGCGCAGTGGTTGGGAGTCTGCCTGCCCATGCAGGGGACGCGGGTTCGTGCCCCGGTCCGGGAAGATCCCACGTGCCGCGGAGCGGCTGGGCCCATGAGGCATGGCCGCTGAGCCTGCGCGTCCGGAGCCTGTGCTCCGCAACGGGAGAGGCCACAGCAGTGAGAGGCCCCGCGTACCGCAAAAGAAAAAAAGAAAAGGCAGTACTCGGCGTGCAGTATGGCACTGAGCTGTCTAGGTATTTGACTGTTTAGTCAGACAGGCTCAGATTACCTAAATCTTATTCATCATTTGAGGCACTTTATGAATAATAGAATTAAAAGTAATAGACCAATATAAGTTGATTTGTCTGAAGATATTACTGAAAGCACAATGGTTAAGCTTAATAAGTGTTATAATGTAGAAGCCACCAGCTCAAATTTTGAAGTCAGTTTGACTATAAAGCCTGGCTCTTTCCCACATTATCCAGGTGACCATTCACAGGTTAACTTATTTCTTCTGGCTGAATTCCCACACCTGTACAATGAGGAAAATAATGGTACTTGCCCCACTGGATTCTTGTGAGGAATAAATGAGTAACTACATGTAACATGGATAGAAATGTGCCTGGCAAATAGTAAATTCTCAGTTGTAGTTTAGCTATGACTATATGTGTTATGGAGGCTCGTGTTAGAGAAATTTGAGTTAGAAGAAAAGGCCAGGTATCTAATAGTGTGTCATGTACACATAACTGAGGAAACGCTCCCAATGAGTCCAGTCTTAATTCATTCTCTCTTTTTCTCCTAGTCATTCACACACACATAAACCAATTCACATCCCAGGATTTGAGACGTGTTAAAATGCACTTTCGGTCCTTCAGGAAACATGTTCAGGTCATTAGTGCCTGAATGTTATTAATCACTTTAGAATTTGAATTTTGATAATTCTGTTTTATAATCTCATGCATCGATGCTTTACATTGCATACCCCTTTGTAGATCAACTCATGTCTCAAAGACTGAAAATCAGCTGTAAGAGAGTAGAGATTTTCTACCAACCACCATGTTAAGGGAATTTTTTTTTTTAATTCAATTTCTTTTTTTAAAAAACATTTATTTATTTATTTGTCTGCACTGGGTCTTAGTTGCGGCACGCGGGATCTTTAGTTGCGGCATTCGATCTCTTGGTTGTGGCATGTGGGATCTAGTTCCCTGGCCAGGGATTGAACCCGGGCCCCCTGCACCGGGAGCGTGGAGTCTTAGACACTGCACCACCAGGGAAGTCCTGGGAAATTCTTGTATATAGTAATTATTTCAGAGATATATAGATACTGAGATAAATGATTTGAAAAAAAATCATTAATATTTACTTCTTCAGCAGAATAGGTACCATAACAATTTGAATAGTTTCCAAAATCTATTCAATACCATTAAACACTTTTTAAAAATGATAAAATATAATAAATGGCCTCTACTTTGAAAAGGGAATTAGTACCATCGATTACATGATCCACTTGGCAGTATCTGGTTGGACAAAACTCCAGACAGGAAATTTGAATGTAGCAAGTCCATTTTAGAAGTCATTTAATGAATAATTTGCATATGTATTCTCATGTAGAAATGAGTACAGGTTTCACATTTGACTTTATCAATTAACAGAGTCTAATATTAACATTGTCAAACTGTTCAGTACATTTTAAAGTCACTAATCATGTCTTAAATTGAAATTTAGCTGTAAAATAATATATATATTTTTTAAGTATGAAAACTTTACTACGAGGAAAATAGTATATATATTTTACAATAGCTATTAAATATCTCAGTTTAGTCAGTCCTCTCTACCCCTTAACAGAATTTTGGAAAGCAAAAAATTACTTGTTTCCTGAAGTCAACTTTTTATATGACATATATATATATATGAAAAAAATGACATTTGTCTGTGGTAGAAGTTCTTTTTCTTTTTTTTTTCTCTTTCAGTCTAAGCAGCCATTTCTTCTTCCCTGTTGTTAGTTAGGAAGAGTCAGTTTTAATACCATAACATCTCATTCATTTTGATTTATCAGATTTGAAATGCATGATTTAGATGAGTTTGAATAAAATTTAATAAATGACTTCATTAATGTCATATGAATAAGATTTCCAGGAGTTTGTGAAACCTATTTGAGAAAATAATTAATTTTAAGGAAGCAATTATTTTTACAAAAAATAAAGCTAGTTTACCGTTTCAATAAAATGAAACTAAAACTATTCATTGATATCCTTACTTTTTTCATAATTATTTTTTATCAGAAACTCTTTGTAGCAGTCAAATTCAAGTTTCAAATACCAGAAAGCTTAAAGTAATGAAATTGCATTTTCTTTAAAGTCCTTTGTAGTTATACTATATGGAAGTTTAAATACCATCTTTCATGAGCTATAATCAGAATTAGTGTATTCTCTCCTGTGACTCTTGAAAATATAATCTATTTTATTTGTTCTTGCTTCTGTAGGTGCCTATCTTTTGCCGTATTTAATACTGCTTCTGGTAATAGGTATTCCCCTTTTTTTCCTGGAACTTTCTGTGGGTCAAAGAATTCGGCGAGGAAGCATTGGTGTGTGGAATTACATAAGCCCTAAACTGGGAGGGATTGGATTTGCAAGTTGTGTAGTAAGTTTCCTGGTATGGTATATGCCTTATACTTTTTACAGGGTTTGTAATTATATAGTTGGAATTTAAATGAAACCTTTGAGTGTGTATTTCTACTCAACTCTTTAATCATGTTTTAAAAAAACACTACTGGAGCTTGCACTAATACACAAAACAAGCTGTAAATTTAAATGTAGTTCAATCTTGTTAATGCATGTTCTTAAGGTCTATGAGAGTCATCATTTTAGAAAAGATAATGTGTTTCAAATAAAAATAAAATGAGGAGGTTTTTTTTAAAGTATTAAATGGGTTTTATGCATTTCATCTCATTGTTTCAAAGGAAGGGGCATGAGAGGTTTAATGTAATCACACTATTTTATTTTGCAGGTATGCTTTTTTGTGGCTCTCTACTACAATGTCATCATTGGCTGGAGTTTGTTTTATTTTTCTCAGTCTTTTCAGCAACCTCTACCTTGGGATCAGTGTCCTTTGGTGAAAAATGCTTCACACACTTGTAAGACATGTACCATGTAGTGTTTTTGTATCTAAAGATCATACAGTTAGTTGGTAAAGGCAGGAGCTTTCAAGATTTTTTTTTTTAAGTAATGTGGAAAAATCTTTCAAAATTGTTATTACAACAAACTTTCCTTGACATACTCAGAAAGATAGATGTTTGGCATCATTTAATGTATCTAGCTCTTTCCAAGTAATTTTATTGTGCCCCATGACGTTAGGGTAAACAATTATAAGCCTTCAATTGTAAATTTTGACAATATTTTATTCTGTACATCTTTATTGATGCCTTACATTTTCATTAAAATAAAAAAGAGGACAAAAAGAATTTAGATTGAAGGAATTGTTTTTATGTCTTGGGTTGTTTTTCTATGGTTTTCTTATCATTTATTTTTATATCCTAGAATATAAAGAACAACTCCCTAGCGCTGTCCAGTAAATATAGAATGCAACTCACATATGTAGTCTAAGATGTCCTAGTAGCCTTATTTACAAAAAGTAAAAAGGGACAGGTGAAATATTTTATTTAATCCAATATATCCAAAATATTAACATTCCAACATATAATTAATATAAAAATTAGTTATGTAATAATTTACATTGTTTTTATCATACTAAGTCTCTAAAAGCCCCTTTGTACTTTATTATTATTATTTTTTTTTTCGGTATGCGGGCCTCTCACTGCCGTAACCCCTCCCGTTGCGGAGCACAGACTCCGGACGCGCAGGCTCAGTGGCCATGGCTCACGGGCCCAGCCGCTCCGCGGCACGTGGGATCTTCCCGGACCGGGGCACGAACCCGCGTCCCCTGCATCGGCCGGTGGACTCCCAACCACTGCGCCACCAGGGAAGCCCCCTTTGTACTTTATATTTACAGCACCAGTCACTCTAAACCAGCTCCATTTCAAAAGTCACACATGGCTAGAAGCTAGCATTTTTGACAGCTCTGCCCCCAGGAAGTCAATCAGATAATTCTGGGGGCAGAAGGGACTATAAACCTGAGACATTTTAATCACCTTGATAAAAATCTCACATATTCCTATTTTAGAAATGTTTAATAAGAAATGTCAAAGAGGATTCATGTCTGTTGACTTTTTCACATTTTTGCACAGTTGAGGTTTCATTGTGGATTTAAATGCTTCTGTAGAATAGTAGTCCTTTTCTAGGAAAAGTTAAGAATTGATTTACAGGCTTACTGGGGGGAAAATGGCCTCATTATTCTTTATAGTCTGAAATGATTGTGTTACCTTTCTTTCTACAGTCGTAGAGCCAGAATGCGAAAAAAGTTCTGCCACTACCTATTATTGGTACAGAGAAGCACTGAATATTTCCAGTTCCATTTCTGAAAGTGGGGGCTTAAACTGGAAGATGACCGTCTGCTTGCTGGCTGCCTGGGTTGTGGTGTGCTTGGCTATGATCAAAGGCATTCAGTCTTCTGGAAAAGTTAGTATGTTAGAGCCCCTCCTGCTTCTGCTAATCACCTCATCACCATTGCTGGGAACTCTCTCCCCCACCCACTATAAATCTGTGTGGGCAAATTGCAAGTAGCACTTTACTCTCGGCAGTTAATTAGAGATTGGTAAAAAGTGGTGCTTTAAAAAATGTATTTAAATCAAGGAAAGGACACTAATAAAGATATAAGTGTTTTATAATGAAATCTAAAGTCGTTTATAATCTTTCCCTATTTGATCAAGATCTGTTTTGAGCTTTGTTGTCAATACTTAAAAGTCCTTTCTTGTTGCTGGTATTCAGCTGACCTTAATTTTTTTAGTTCTCTGATTAGTTCCAATCATGGAAATTGGGAAAAGTGGTAGAATAAAGAATTTGTTTATTTTATTTGTGTTATATCATTCATTTTTCTCTACTATAGGTGCTCTAGGGAAAAGTTGCATAAAAGATTTTAAAATAGTCTAGTGTGGAGTGTTTCTTAAAGATATGAACATTAGGTAGTTATGATATATCTCAACAAGGACCTCAGAGTAATATAAAAGACTAAAGGGCATGCCTGCCAGGGCAAATGGAAAATTTTATAAGGCTGTGCTTGAGAAAGACAGTAAGTGAATTCTAGATACCCCAGGAAGTCAATCAGATGATTTTTTAAAAGGATGCATTAGGAAAGTAATTGTTATTCGCTATTTTGCTTTCATATTACATTTTTTCCCATTATTATTGCCATTGTTTTAAAGCTCTCTACTTCTTTTGTTTGGACCATAGCAAGAATTAATTTTGGTTCGTCTCCTCTCTGCCCTTTAACAACCCATCTCTACTGTTATTTCTTTCCAAAGCATAGATCTGATCATATATCTTTCCAGGCTAACATATTGCCACTTACCATCATATACTAGTAAGAGTGGGAATAGTAGTAGTAGTAGCAGCAGCAGTAGTAGTGGTAATAAATGATGATGATGGAGATGATTCTGATAATGATGAGAACAAGAACAATAACAGAAGGCAAAATTTATTACATGTTTACTTTGTTCTAGGCACTGTGATAAGTGCTATATATATTTCATCTCAATTAAATCTTAAAAAAAAAAGAAAAAAAAACAACTCTAAGAAGTAATTGCTACTCTCAGACCTGCTTTACAGATAAAAGAACAAGTTTGAGAAAACAGGTAACTTGCCCAAAGAATCATAGTTAGTAAATGCTAGTACCTGGATCAAACCCAGCTTCGTCTAAACCTAAAGCCCATGTTATTTAATTGCAACACTATAATGTCTCTCACTGTGGTATATTTTTTCCCACCAAAAAGTGAACTCTTTTAGGCGAAGTCTGTCTAATTCATTTTTGCTTCCTGTTACTTCATATTTAATTAGAAATGTTTGACAATTTTTTTAAACTTGTTAATCACAGCTGATTTTACATTTACCTTCCTGATGGAACTTCTGTACCGTTTTTCCTTTGTAGAAATGAATGTGGTAGATAACACCATATTCTGTGAATGTTAGTGTATTCTGTGATTAAGTAAGTTCAATTAATTGGTTCCATTTGGTGTGTCTTCTACTATGTCAGAGCCCCATTACATTCAAGTTATAAATTAAGGACTAGATTCCTAAGCCAAATCTAACCACATTTATATGCTTCCTAAGGTAATGTCATTTGACAGAACGAGAACCAGCTATGGTCAGCCAGAGAAGTCCAAATATCCCTCTGTTCAAGTCTTACCACCACATTTTATTTCTTCTTTGTCTGAATATGTGTCTTATCATTTAAAGAAATATTCATCCTTTTCTTATCACAACATTGGGGATGTTTTTCTTATGTTGTGTAATATAACTTTATCTGGAAAAATTTAATACAATTTATAGACTACATGTAGTTTATTATTTCAGTGAGTAGGCTTCAGGGAGAGGGTAGCTTTTCAGCAGACTTTGAAGAAAAAATTTAGTAGGCACAGATGGGGAGAAAGCTGTAAGTAATATGAACAAAGTTATGAAAGTCTAAATTGTGACAATTCCTCATTCTGAGACAATGAGCTAAATATAATAAGAAATTTATTAGGAATAAATGTAAAGCTCTGTTTGCCTGCCAAACAAAAAAGCTTCCAAATAAGCAATCACACAAATGCAGTATAGAGATATATGGTTTAAGAGTAATGAAGTTTAAGGGTAGTACGTGAAAAAAAAAACAGAATTTAGCAGCTGAAAGAAAAGTCAACTTGTGATATCCCTAGCCAAAACACACACACACGCGCACACACACACACACACACACACACACATAATTTGAAACTGCATGAATTAAGACAGGAGTATGACAGTGTCATTCCCCTTTAGGTCAGGTAGGCACATGCCAGTTCACACACACACACACACACACACACACACACACAATGCTAATTTGAAACTGCATGAATTAAGACAGGAGTATGACAGTGTCATTCCCCTTTAGGTCAGGTAGGCACATGCCAGTTGAACCACACCTGTAATACTGGATTTTACTGAAATCTTTATTTTCTACTTTGTTATGGAAAAGACCCATCTCAGCTTTGTGATCACAGTCTTCCAATAGTTGAATAAAAAGAGGAATAAGGCTTATTCTGTGTGGTCACAGAGAACAGGACCATGATCAAATATTTGGAATTATGCAGAGTGGCGGGATGGTGGTAAATCTTCAAGGAAAGGAAGACCTTTCAGGAATCAAGCCTGGCAACAATGAAATCAGTTGCACAGTGGTAGAGAGCTCAGCACTACTGGAGGTGGTCCAACAGAGGTGGTATGGTTGCATGTCCCTTTGTTAGAGCCTCTATTCAGGGCATGCCTGCCCCCAGGGGAAGGATAGAAATGATAAGCTCTAGGCTTTCTTCTAACTCTAATATCTTCTACTAGTACTACTTTGCCATTAGTACTACTACTGTGCTAAGTACTCTGCATACATTAGCTTGTTTAATCTTTCTAGCAGCAAGATGATTTGCATGTTCTTATCCCCATTTTACTGCAAAGTTAAGCTTAGGAAAAATAAATAATTGGCCAGAATTAAACAACTGATAAGTGGCAGAGTTAGAACTAGGGCTATGAAATCCTCAAAGAGAATGACTCTTTCTGAAGGTATGTTTAAAATAAACATTTTAATATGTAAGAGAGAAAAACAACTAAATCATTTCATATATTTTGTTTTTTAATAGTTGAGTAGAATGAAAATATTTTCATGCAACATTTTGAGTGATAAACTTATGTCTCTTACTGAATGTACTTGCTGTGAAAGGCATGTCAGTTTTTAAGGCCCAGGGAGTCTTAAAATCAGCCAGAGAAACATATTTCATTGTTTCACTTCCAAGTTCTTAAGAATAATACTTAAGGGTCATTCATCTACTCACTGAATACATATTTATTGAGCACCTACTATGTGCCAGGCACTGATCTGGCTCAGGAGGTACAGTGGTGAACAAGGCAGACAAAATACCTGTCTTCATGGAATGTCCATTCTAGTGGCAGAGGCAGACAATAAACAAATCATAAAATAATATCAGGTAGCAATGCAAAAAATAAAATAAGGAGTAAGTGTTCGGGGTAGCATTTTACATATAGTCAGGTAGAATTCAAACTATTTTCAATAATATTATTCAACTGACAATTTTATTATTATGAGACCCATATGATTAAATAAAATAAATTTGTGTTTAAAAGCACAACATGGATACCTCTGTAAAATGCTGACCTAAGACACATCTTTAAATCTCAGAATTTAATGATTAAATATTTGTCCTTTACCTGCTAACAGAAGAAAAAAATTCAGGTGTGAACCCTACCTATTACTACTTAAGTTTTTAAGTGTTTAAAATCTTGACTGTTACTTTTCTCCATGTTACATCCAACATGAAATTTTCCTGTTCCTTTTTGGATGAAGCTATCCTTATCTTATCAGAATCTTATCACTGAAGCCAGATGAGTATTAAGAACTCAAATATGTGTTGAATTAATAAATGAAATTTGAAATGTCTCATCATATAATTAGTACCTAATTTTTTAAATACTGTAAAATAAAGATGAGGGTTTTTTGTTTCTTTTTTTTTTTTTTTTAGGAAATGTGTACAGAAAGAAAAACTTCCTATGAATTCTCTCTTAATGTACAGTATTTTTGAGCATCTAAGAATGTACAAAGGTTAATAGGCCACCATCTTTATCCTCATGGAACCCATAATTTAATGGGTGAGACAAATAATGACAGCAGAATAAATGCAGTAAGATGTACAAATAAAAAGTGCATGAGAGTATAGAGCATAGAGGCAGCCACTGAAATTAACCTGGAATTGGGGGAGGGCTTCACAAAGCAGGTAACTTTTGGGCTAGAGTTTGACAGTTGAAGAAGAGTTCACCAGAAACTTCAGAGAGAGGACATTGGAGGCATGGAAAATAGCATGTGCAAAGCCCAAAGTTTGCTGAGTAACCCCGTGTGACTTTTACATACAATTTGTGCAGCTTGTGGGAAATGAGGCTGGAAGTGTAAGTTGATTGCAGGTATTAAAGTATCTATGGACACTGGTAAAATGACTGGCTGTTACTTAACAAATGGTGTGAAATATTTGAAGATTTTTAGCAGTTCATTACACCATCAGATCCTTAGAAAGATCTTTCTGGTAGCAGTGTGGGTGATGAATTTCAGGGATGAAGAGGAGAGCTGGCAGGGAAAATCGAGAGGCAAAAGGAGGAGGAAGCTAATAGTGAAAAGTGACACGTCACTGAGGATGAAAACAAAGGGACAGATGAAATTTGGAGTCAATTGGACTTGTTGGTCAGTTGTTATGGGATGTGTGAAGAGAACCATATTCAGGTGTGTTAGAGTTGTTTAGCCTGGGCAAATACACATACAGGAAGAATCATTTCTTCCTTTAGCGTCTAATTTGAAATTATATTAAAAATATACTGAGGGTATACCGTATTTATTGGAAAAAATCATAATCAAACTATCCAGATTATTTTAGTGTGCAGCCTTCATTTTCACTTTTAAAATAAATGCATTAATGGAAGTCCTTTAAGTCATTTATAAGGCAGCAAATTTGAGTTCTGTTAAAAAAAAAAACAAAACTATTGTGCAAAGGTGAATCCATGCTTCTTGTTAGCCCCAAGATTTGTGAAGAAGAATCATAAAAGGAATAGCTGTAATCAAGTGAGATCAAGGCTACTTGAATAGATATATAGTAGACCCACAAATTTAAAGAATGCTAAAAGTAGGCACAAAGAATGAATAAAAAGTACTCCATCTAAAAGCATTCTGATAAAAAGAAATCAAGAAATGTGGATGAATGGATGCAATTTAAAAATTATACCATTTTGAAATGATCAAAAAATTATATTTCTTTACAACTAATTAAATTAAAATATAATTATTTTTAGAAAAATATGGGTTTCTAATTATGCTGAGATTTTATTTGTAATATTAATTTTTTTCTTAGAATGCTTAATATAATTATAAGGTGTACATTACAGTAGAAGAAGGGCAAATTATTGTGTTGACTTGCCTATTGTTTGTCTACAGTTACTATAGGATTCAATGTCTCTAACCTGCCTAAGGCATCCTCTGCTATGGCAGTTTTTTTCTCCATTCTTCTTACCCTTCCTCCATTCCTTCCTCCACAGATAAGTATTATATACGTACTATGTGTTAGGAATTCTGTTAGGTATTTGGGATTTGGTAGTGAACAGGAGAGAAAAAGTCCTTGTCCTCACAGAGTTTATATTCCAGTAGGGGAGATTGAAAATTAACAAGTAAACAAGATAATTTCAACAGTGTTAAATGCTGTCAAGACAAAACAAAATAATATTATTGAAGGTTCATGGGGCATAGAGGAGGGCAGATGGGGGTATATTGGATGGGAAAAAGGCATCGCCTTATTCTGGGTGTTCTAGGTAGTCTTGAGAAAATGAAGATGAGACGTAAAATAACAGAGGAGCGAGTCTTGGATGGATGAGGGAGATGAATACCTCAGACTGAGGGCACAGCCTGCTCTGGCCCTGAAGCTAAAGAGCTTGGTTTCCCTCGGGGCTGAAGCTCAGCTGGGGCAAGAGTGGTGGGGCAGGCAGGTAGGCAGCCTAGTCTAAGGCTTTGCAGGACAGAAGGAGAAATTCGCATTTTACTCCAACTGCATTAGAGATCCCTGGAGTGGGTTAAGTAGGGAATGAGATAACCTGAGTGGTAGCTTGGAAACTAGAATACTACAAATAGTGCAGAACTACTTCTGGATGTTTGACTTTAGCAAATGGATGGGTGGTGGGAGATGGAGTTGGGTGGGGACAGCTTTGGGGGAAAATCGGGAAAGTTTTGGATGCCACATGGAGATGTCAAGGAGGCAGTACATGTCTGGTTAGGACAACTGCTTTTCTATGATAAACATTTGCTTAACTTTAATGATGAAACTTCTGAAGTAGAAAGTAAAATCTCTACACTATTATTCAAGTTCTGTAGGAGCCTTAACAGGACCACTCTCTACTCCAGAAGCTTTATAGAATTATAGTGGAATTTTGCTTAATTAAAAACAAACAAAAAAAGGACTTTTTTTTTTCTACCTAAAACAATAAAGCAGAAATTTGTTAACGAGTTAGTGTCCATTCATTTCTCTTAAATATTGCTTGTTTTGTGAACTGTGTGAACTGTAAGGGATCAATACTGTTCAAATTACACCATACCTATGGACTATTTAAAAGGGGTTTAAATAAGGAAAATTTTCTTATTTTTTGTTATATCTCAAATAGAATCTTAACTAGCCACATTGAATAAAGGCTATTAAGGCACTCTGATATGATGGCTATGCAAGGTATTAAAAGTATTATTTATCATATTATAAAAAGTGTCACTTTCACGGTATGGAACAGAACACATAATCTTAACTATGAAAAAGAAAATAGTCGTTAGTATGTCTCACCTTTTTTTTATCTTTCTTACTTTGCAGATCATGTATTTTAGTTCTCTGTTCCCGTATGTGGTACTTATATGCTTCCTAATCAGAGCACTCCTTTTAAATGGTTCAATTGATGGCATCCGTCACATGTTTACCCCTGAGGTATGTACTGTATTTCTAGTTAAGGCTTATGATCACAAAAGCCTTATGTTTATTCTTAAAATGTTCCCACAGTTAGATTTAAGGGATAATTGTTCTAACCTATGTGCACTAGACTATTAAATTATAGCTGTTATGTTACCCAGCCTAGTAAAACCGGAGCTTTTGGACATCTATAATTATATCCATCTCTCTGATTTTAAAGGCCCCAATAGTGAGTTTCACTATTTAAACTTCAAAAATTCCTATTTTATAATAAATTAACTTCCCATTTTTACACTGGTACATTTTAGAACTTTTCAGTCTTTACTCTTCCTCCTCTATTTCAGTGGTTCTTAACCTTTTGACATGGACCCCTTTGAAAAAAACTGATAATGGAATCTTCTTACTAGAGCAAATAATGAACATATTAATTTGCTTAGTGTCTCAGGAGGTTGACAGATCACCTAAAATCCATGGACCCAGGTTAAGAACCCTATTGCCCTCTAAATCCTGTCTCAGAGAAATTCAGGGTTTCTTACTTTGTTTCGTTTTGCGGTTTTGTATTTTCTAGAATAGTACTTAACATTAGTGCATTTGTAACTTTTATAAATGCGTATGCATTTTAGGAAAATTCTCATTAGGTTTCCTAAAAGGCTCGGAACTTAGTCTCCGTTGTTTAACTTAGAGCTGACTTGATTAATCAATCCTTGTGGACTTGTTATATTGATTTGACAGGAAAAATCAAGTTTGAGGCGTACATATATTTTGGTTATACGCTGACATTACACTTCACATTAGTTTGCTAACTCTATCATAGGCAGACAACGAGTTATAAAAACACAATTTCAAAATTAGCTCAGAAATTGGAAGTTGTCTGAACGATGACTGTGCAGCCAGGCATGGTGCTGAGAGATGTGGGCAGAAGATTTTAGCCTCCTTGGAACTGTCACTCCTGGCAGCTGCCTTGATACTGTGTCACAGAGGCTGTGTTCTTTGTGTATCTGGTTCCAACGTGGTGTTCATTCTCAAGTAGCAAAAATGTTGACACTGTGATCTGGTTTTCTCGAATAGTTTAAAAGTTCTGTTTATCATTTAGAGTTGTTGGAACTCCTCAGTGAATAATTAGTTCAGATTTATGAATTTCAGCTACATTATAATTTAAATCAGCCTCAGATGGGCCATACTTAGTGACCAAAATATTTATATTTGCAATATCACAAAAAAAAGTTCTCTGAGTTAAAAACAACTAGCTTTGTTGTGAATTCCTGGAATATCACCTTTCTCTGTGTTGGCAATTGTTTGTGACATAATTCTAAATATTTAATTTAAATAGATACTTTAGACTCTAAATACTTTGATATGATGCTTTTACATGGTCCCCGTATTTAAAACTGCAGCACTGTTAACATTTTAAACCAGAACTGGAGATAACTATTAAAATATAGTTAATTATTTCTTCAGCTCACTTTTCATGGACTGTTGATAAGATTCTGTATTAGGCCACCGTAGGATGATAGTTAATATAATAACGATAAGAAGTTGTCAATAACTTTTAAATTTACATTATTTATGTAAGGGAGAAAGTACCTAAGCACACGAAATATTCCCAGGGAATGGAGATTTAGTTCCTGAATTGGAAATAATCGGAATGTCTTTATTACATAGATGTTGTCTGCCATCTAGTGGGCAAAGTAGAGATAGACAGTTGAATGAGTGTATTTTACTAGATGGGTATCAACCATAGAATGGTAATGTAGCAGCGATAGTCAATAAACAGTATGCATATTTTAGTTAATTGCAAATAAATTATAAATATAATCATTATTATGTTTCATGATAACATTGCATAAATTTCAGTAATAATCACTAAAATTAATTGAACAACATATCCTAATGTTTGAGAGCTTACACATTTTGAAATCTACCTGTGTTCATATGTCAGCTCTACCCCCAAAGTGCTGTGTAACCTGAGGCAGGTTACTTAACTTTTCTAAGATGCAGATAATATTAGCCACAATTTCATGGATTGTTGTGAATATTAAATGAGATCATCCATATAAAGTGCTTATCAGCGTGCCTGCCACTATAGTCCATATGTTAGCAATTATTGAGAACTTCGAGGGCGGCAGGCAATGTGATAAGTAGTACATGTCTTGTTACTCTCATCTTTCAGTTGAGAAAGCTTGAACTCAGAGTGGACAGGCCACCTGCCCTAGGTTGCACTATTTTTAGATTATTAAATGGCAGAATCAGGATCTGAAAGTGTCTATGTAACTCATGTTCTTAACCACATTTGGCATTGTTCCCAATAAAGGCAATTTCACTGCAATGGTGAAAAGAGATAAAATACCAATTTAAACACTACTGCCACTGAAATCAGACTTAACTGTTTATTGAGGTCTGTGCCAGGTATGGCTAATATTAATAGTTCCATTGAAAAGGTTTGGTTATATACAGTGATAATTGTTTAAGAAGTGAAGCACAGTTACTTGAAATATATGTTCAGCACAGATTCCAAACTTTAGAACTTTGGATCTGAAAAGGTCTTAGCGATGATATGGTTGAATTTCTTCTGTTTTCAAAGAAAAGGCTTTCAGGAAACTACTCAATGAATGAATTATACCTATCTGAATATGCAAAGTACAAATAGTTCAGCTCTACCCAGCTTATAATTATTATCTGCTTTGGCTGTTAGACTTCACCAGAAAACACAAAATTTAGGGTATTTGTTAAATAATTATTTAACTTTTATGGCTAACTGATTTATTTTGCTTTGGAAAGAAAAAGACATAAATAAGAATAACTGAAGATAGTTCATTTCTCTCTCAAATACTCCTTTGATGATTTGTCTTAAAGATATTTAAAAATTCCCATATGAGTATTTTCTCTGTGTATTTAAGTAACATCTCCGTCTAAAGTTTCAATAGTCTATAGCCTTTCTTATTCATATTCCTTGTATTATTCCTAAGTGAAAAGTTTGTTCTTTCTACTTAAGAACAGACTATCCCCCTGTTTTAAATAATCTTTGGGTGCATAAGTGTCATTATGATATATTTAAACAATAGAACCGATTCCTTGTAGATTATTCTGAAATATTTTTTTGCAGCTGACTTATATTCTGTTTAATTTTAAACAGCTTGAAATAATGCTGGAGCCCAAGGTCTGGAGAGAAGCTGCAGCTCAGGTGTTCTTTGCCTTAGGTCTGGGATTTGGTGGTGTCATTGCCTTTTCAAGCTACAACAAGAGAGACAACAACTGCCACTTTGATGCTGTCCTGGTGTCCTTCATCAATTTTTTTACTTCTATCCTGGCAACATTGGTGGTGTTTGCAGTTCTGGGCTTCAAAGCAAATGTCATAAATGAGAAATGCATTGCAGAGTATGGTTGTTAATTTCCTTTAGCTTTTGATGGCATAATTATATTAAAAAATCTCCTTCCCAAACCCATGTGTTCATTAATGTTATTTTACTTTTCAGAAATTTGGAAATGATCATCAAACTTGTGAAAACGGGCAACATTAGTCAAGATATTATTCCCCATCATATCAACTTTTCAGCTGTTGCTGCGGAAGATTATCATTTAGTTTATGACATCATTCAGAAAGTGAAAGAAGAAGAGTTTCCTGCTCTTCATCTCAATTCCTGTCAAATTGAAGATGAGCTAAATAAAGTTAGTAGGCTATGTTTATGCGATAAAATAATTCTTATTAACTTAAAATATGCATTACCCAGAAGACTTCTTTTAGGAAAATGATCTTTAAAATGCCTGTGGAAGATCATGCTGTTTCAAAATTCACATTCTTTATTTCAGAGAACACATTTTCTTAAATCAAAAAAGTTTGTTTTACTTTGAAAAGCAGTTTCACTGATTAAGCCACAATAATTTAAAATATGGATATAAATTAGGTGATTTTCATCCCAGAAAATGAAATTAGTCTGGTACCTTTCCTGGTATAATATTTAATACAAAACTTGAATTACAACTATCATTTACATATTGTATGGTTGTTTGGACACATGAATGATATTTGCCCATCTTAATAATTGTGTTCAATAAGTCATGATTAAGTCCTTTTTCTAGCCACTGTCATACATTTTAATAAACACGACATAGGTGAACATGAATAAATAGCCTTGCATTAACTGTCACCCTCTCTTTACATTGGCAAAAAGGAAAATATAATGGAGAAATTGGCTGTTAATCACTTGCTTTAAGATAGCTAACTGTACTTGAGACTAAACAAAGAATCACGTGCAGGAAATTATGGATGAAGCCATCATTAACATAAAAATCTTGAATTCTGTAAGGAAAGATTTAATTACTAACTTACTCTTAAAGTTCTTTTAAAATTTTGGTCTATCTGCTGTTTTTATGAGATAACACGATCACCTTGAATTTTGTTTAGAGGCACAGTTTCTTAGGAGACAACATGGTATCGGCATGTTTATCTCCAGTAACTCCCCTGCATTATTTAGAGTTCTCCTGCCCTTTGCAACTGATGTATATAGCCAGCACTTCACATTGCTCTGTATTAACGTGGCTGTTTTGTATATCTTACAGGCTGTTCAGGGGACTGGTTTAGCTTTTATTGCCTTTACAGAAGCAATGACACATTTCCCTGCATCTCCCTTCTGGTCAGTGATGTTCTTCCTCATGCTGGTAAATCTAGGGCTTGGCAGCATGTTTGGAACCATTGAAGGGATCATCACACCCATTGTGGACACATTCAAAGTGAGGAAAGAAATTCTCACTGGTTAGTTTTTATGTATTTGACTTTTCATTGAACTGATGTGGCGAGCTGTTTTACCCTTGGTGAGAGATCGGAGATGGAAAGAGGAAAAATGTTTATTATTAATGTCTACTTATTAATAATACTAGTATTTGTTATTTAGGGATTTATTTATATAATATGCAAATGGCATATTTAATACAGATTCTATTAATTATTAGTGGTCATTTATTCTATTATTCTTTATTGGTAATAATGTCATTATCATGGATTACTGGCGCTAGAACAAAGTCACAGAATGTTCATGTATAATTTTGTATTCAACTCAGATAATTATAAAAATAATAGTTCAGGTCATTGGATTTTCCAAAAGTGCATAGCTGAAATTGATAAACCTAAATTGACTTCTCATATAAAAGAGCAATTGTAAGGGGCTTCCCTGGTGGCGCAGTGGTTGCGCGTCCGCCTGCCGATGCAGGGCAACCGAGCTCGCGCCCCGGTCTGGGAGGATCCCACGTGCCGCGGAGCGGCTGGGCCCGTGAGCCATGGCCGCTGAGCCTGCGCGTCCGGAGCCTGTGCTCCGCAATGGGAGAGGCCACAACAGAGGGAGGCCCGCATACCACAAAAAAAAA
>NC_041219.1:19444811-19458325 GCF_002837175.3 Physeter macrocephalus | reverse complement strand
GGGAGGCCCGGCATACCACAAAAAAAAAAAAAAAAAAAAAAAAGAGCAATTGTAGCCTGATAGAAGTTAATATATCTAGGTAGAAAAGACAATAACACAATTTATCAATATTGATGGTTGTTAAAAGTCCAATCTACAAGTAGTTATTAAAGTACTGGTTGTGTGTTGCATCGTCCTCGCATTTGAGGGGTATCAAGGATATAAGAGAAATTACAACAGAGATACAGAGATATAGGAGAGCCTCTCCTCTAAAAAGAATAGGACTGATAATTAAAATCAAGGGGGGTAGATAAGACTTGTACCATGTAATATACTGATAGCATGATAGGGACTTTACCTGTTCTACGAATTAAGACGCAGCAGAGGTCATCTAAATATATGAGGGAACTGTCAGTGAAAGGCATGGAAATTGAATTCGAAAGGGGAGGGGTCTTCTCAGGGGTCAGAGGATAGTGTTCATAAACATAGCCAAGTAGAGACAAAGGAAGCAGCGAGGAAGCCAGCCAGAACACAGTGCAGCAACAGTGTTGGTAAGTGATGCAATAATTAATTGGAAAAAATATATAGATGATCTTAAATGCTGGGCAGTGGTACACAAGCTCCCCAAGGCTCTGTTTTTAGCTCTGAAAGATTTAGTAATAATTTATGTGTAAATAACTCTCAAATACATATATATCTTTATCACTCACCGTTCTGCTAAGTGTGTGTGTGTAAAACAATTTCAGCCGTTTGTGAGATATTTACATCGAAATATCTTTAAGTCAGCTGAACATAAATGAGAAATGTCTCTATCTTTTCCTGAAAGGCAGTCTCTACTTCTGCAGTTTCTATTTATTTTAAGGCTATCAATACCCTGCCTGACATGCAGACTAAATAACAGTCATCTTTGCTGCTTTCCTCGTCTTTGCCCCATATCCCAACCCTCCTGTGGTAAGAGGGTTTGCAAAATTAAGGGGAAAACAACAGTGTAGAGGGAGAAACAAACATGTGAGTATTTGGTAACTCCCACTGGAAGACCTTTAGGTCAGAGTAAAGAGGAATATACTCTCTACCCCTGTTACCTGTATTCTGGGATCATACTTCTACTTTGAGTCATGTTATATATACTTAGATGAAATGTTCCCCCATCACCTTTGTCAGATGTTTTCATCTCCTCTGATAGGACAGTAGGACTTAGATAAGTGACTTACTCATTATCTGCTCCTCTCACATCGTCAGCAAAACTCTCAGTGTCTTTACCACCTGGAATACACTTTCTTCCTATCTACCTTATACTATAATGTAATTAGGAGAGAGTGAGAGTGACACAGGCTGTGGTTCAAATCCAAGCTCTGCTACTTGGATCCTGAGACTTTGAGTACAATTTGCTGTGACAAGCGTTCAAATATTTCAATATGCGTTAGACTCCAAGTGAATGCTACTTTTCCTTTTCTACATGATATGTTTATATATAATATTCACTTATGTACGATGTAACTCATACCACTAGCATAGCGCTTACGAGATGGAGGAAATGGCTTGATTTAACCCATACTTATTGAGATTTTTAGGGAACCCCCATCAGATGGAAACCCCGGGATGTCTTTTCTCCCCTTCTGAACTACCCTTACCTGCTCCACTTTTTTCACTTTTACTCACCTCTGCTAAAAACTGTTTGAGAAAGAGAACACAGTCATCTTTTATTTTTGAGGGCTTCTCTACCAATGTGCAAGAGAGAATAAGGAGTCTAACAAAAATATGGGAATATTATATGGATTCCAGAATTTTAAGTTTCTATATTAAGGGTAGCTGGTTAGAAGTTTCTGCATCTTTCTTCAGTTCTGCTGCAGAAACTCCTTTTAGATGGTTCTTCTTAGTTACCTGGAGAATCAGGTTGCCCAGCCCTGTCATAGCTGTATTCCTAACTAATCTGTTTGGGCAATATCAGGACAGAGATATGGATTGCTGCTAAGGCAAGGCCTCATCAGATTTTCTTCAGTTATGCTTTAACAATAACCATATTTCAATCAGCTAGAAAAATACATGTTATCATAGTCTTATTATAAGCTACATTAATCTCATTATTAATTTCAAAATTCAGTATTGCTTCCAAAACTATAAAACATTCTTAAAAGTAGAAATGACCCACGAACATTTGCTGCCTGGAAAGGTCACTTTGCTATTAATTATGAGAAGAAGGGTATGGAGATTTATACTTTTAATATATCCTCAGTTTTGCCTCATTTGTTATTTGTGTTTAGTAAACACGTTTCCACAGACTCGAGGAGATGAGTTGAGTTACTGTCTTACAATGAATTCATATTAAATCTGGGGCTAAATCCAGGTAACTAATTCCCAATATGTTATATTCCATGGTATCAGGAAAGGTATCCTATTTGTATCATTGACAACGTATAAAAGTGGAAACAAAATTATTGTTTGCCTATAATAACTTATAATGAAGTTTAAAAGACTTGACTCTGAGTAGGGCTTAATTTTGTTTTTTATTCCTTTTGTCCAGTTATCTGTTGTCTTCTGGCATTTTGTATTGGCCTGATGTTTGTGCAGCGCTCTGGAAATTACTTTGTTACAATGTTTGATGATTATTCTGCTACCCTGCCTCTGCTAATTGTAGTCATTTTGGAGAATATTGCTGTTTCCTTTGTTTATGGCATAGATAAGTAAGTATATTCTCTCTTATGCATTCATTTTTCATCTCTATTTTGGAAAGACCAATTGTTAATATATATCTCATTTAGAAGCGGAGGGAAGTGACTAGAGGGAAAAATTCCTTGCCACAAAAATCAAATCTTTTGCAGGCTCCTCTTCATTCAATAATTTTAATGAAGAATATCCCCTTATTAGGTGATTAGATAGAATGGTGTAGATGGTAATGTAGTTTAGGGTTTTGGAGCTTTAATTTAATTCTGGCTATCAGATAGGAACTTCCAAGGTTTAGAGCATATTGGCTAAGTTCCAAGAACCTTGTTAAGTTGTTTTGAGCTATTGTTACAGATAAGAAAATGCAGGCTTAGTGAGACACCAAGTGACTTGCTCATCACACACCTGAACAGAGGCGGACCTGGGATTCATAGCCATTTTTGCTTAACTCTAAAGACTATACTTCTGATTACATTGCTAACCTGTTTTACAAGAGGAATTTTATTTTGTTATGCTATAAAATGCCTTATTTTATCATGTTACACAACGTTTTATGTAGCAGGCCAATTTTGGGAAGTGGTATATATATACGACGCTCCAAGATATATATGGCATTTGCTATACATAAACTTCATATTTATGTGGAGTCATGACTTGAATTCATGAGATGCTTAAACCTCTGAATTATATACCTGCTCGGTTTGAAAAGTATATATACTTGGCATGAAATGAAGCATTAGAGTAGTCTCAGAATAAAAAAAGTTTCTGGAGGCCTTGTCCAATATTTTTTAAAGTTGTTGTCTTTAGTTCACATATATGGATTAACTAAAGGTAATAAGACCATCAAGCTTATTAGAGGTCTCTGTGAAGTAGGAATAAGCTCATTGAGGACCAGAGTCCTCTTAAACAACATAAAGAACCTTATTGGTATTGAGTGAGCTTTGCGACAGAGCTTAAAGAATGTTTTTATTACTGGCAAAAGCTCCAGGCAAGGAAAGATAGGGGAACTTACATTTAATGATCATGTACTATATAGCAATAGTAGTAATAGCTGTATGACATGCATTTAATGTTAGTCATTATAACAATCTGTGGTAACTAATATTACCCATATCCTAGATGGAAAATTGGCCCTACTTGTACAGGAGGACACAGTATGTTAGTTGCAGAGCCAGGACTTTAATTTCAAAATCAGATATTTCTACACTCTACCAAGCTACCCCCAACTCCTAACCTGCACTGTGTTGGAATTTGACATTGTTATTGGACTGATCTATGGATCAATAAGATCATAATTTAGATTTCCATTTAGACAGTTCATCATTTACAATAGGCATAGAAGTAAATATTTCTTTTTAGTAGTTCCTAAATAATAATCATTATAACAACAGGAAGAATAATACTAATAATAATACTTGCATCTATAAATTTCTGCTGTATGTGAGGTAGTGTGCTCTGCATATGTTGTCTACGAGTCTAACAATAACCATCCAAGATAGGTATTATCTTTTTTGAAAATGCCAAAAATTAAGCTCAGAAGGACTAAGATATACATTAAAAGATGATGGAGCTATGATTTGCAACCGGGTCTTTTGGTTTCTAAAGCTCATATCTTGTCCTACAAGCAGAATTACAATTTTCCTGTCTAAAATGCTCTCATTTATTTACTTTCCCCTCCTTTAAATGTCGTAGCAACCTTATATTCTTCCTGTTCACCTTCAACAGTGTCATGAGCTCAGCTCTTCTCTGTCTTCTGCCACATTTACCTACATTTCCAGACACAGAGTTGAGAGAAAGAAGGCTTTCGAAACCTAAACTTTTGAGACAGTAAATTCAAATGCAGAAAAAGAAATATTGGAGCATAGCAAGTTAGGGATTAGGAAGAAATATGAATGAGAGGAAATGAGAAGGAGGATCCTGTAAAGCTGAAAGTGATGGCTGCGTAGATTGTATTTTCCTGAGTCTCCTTTTAAAAATGAAAGGAAAACGAATGACTAGAAAGCAGAACTAAATACCCATAAACACGGGCAAGAAGATATTCCTGTGAACCCTCAAATATGAAAGGTTGGGGCAAACCACTGGCAGCCACAGGACCTGTGTGATATCACTTCCATGTGGGAGATGGTAGAGGATATGCAGCTGGCTTCTGACAGCTTTCCAGTCACCCCCAGGTCCTCCCTGCGATGTGTGGCAGGCTGATCGGAAGACAATGAGCTAAACTGGGAGAAATTTTATAGGATCTTTGCCCACATTTTGCGGAGTGCAGAGGGACCAAAATACAATAAGATCATCAGTGCTGGATCAATCTGGTCTCTAAAGACTCTTGAAATGAATAACCCAAAGTTCTCTTCCAAGATAAAGCCCTTCACTGAAGAAAAAGTGGTGGTAGCAAAACCTGAGTTGAGTAGGAGAGAGGTAGTAGGGACCATGGAAAAGAAAGTCCAGGCCAGTATGAGGAGGAGAGCTGAGGTAAACAGAACTGAGAAATTCTGAGGCCATCTTTTTTGATTACTTTGCAAAAATAGAGAGGAAAGACCCATCCCTCCCTCCTAAAACACACAGGAAAATTCATTTCACTTAACTGTGGCCAAATCTTAAGAAAAGTTTCTTTTTTTAAAAAAAAAAAGAGGAAAGGAGCAGAGTAAAATCTCTGCAGACAACAAAAGCACACATGCAAAATAGATGGAAAACTAAAAATACTTCAAAATGAGTTGAAATAAGTGTTTAAAAATGATAGAAGCCACAAAAGAAGAGCAGAAATCAGTTATTTTAAAATTGAGAATTATAATAATTAGAGAAAAGGAAGATTTGAAAACAGAGGTAATAGAACTCAGGAAATAATTGTAAATAAAAGAAAAACACTTAAGAAATGAAGATCAAATTAAAAAGAAAACAAAAATGATAAGCACAGTGCCTAATTTCAGAAGAATTAGAAGCTAGAAAGGAGAGATGCTTTTGAAAATCAAGGAGAAATAACAAAGGAATTAAAAGAAATAAATAAACACAGTAGTTAAGCAAAGATGATTCAGCATATGTACAATGAAGACCTCTAAAAACAGTAGCCAGAACAAATGTTAAAAACTATAATTGAAGAAACTTGCCTGAAATAAATAATTTGAATGTTGAAAGGTCAAACAATGTACTTGGAGAAATAGACATAAAGGCTAACACGAGGACATAGCCTACGATGTTAGTACAAGACAAAGAAAAAGGGCATCCAGGCAAAAATGATACAAAACAAAACAAAGCAAAGAAGATTATTTATGAGAAAAATCTAATAGTCAACAAAATTTTTGTAACAATATTACGTAGTTAGACATATGTATGATTCTCAAGGAAAAAAACGTAAGCCACAGATTTTAAATTCAGCTGAACTGACATTCAGGTATAGTGACCACAGACAAACAATTAGAAACATGCAAGAAATTAGGAAATATAGTTACTACGATCTCTTTTTGAAGAATCTATGAGAGAACTAGGTTTAGACAACCAAGAAGTCTGCAGAAACATTAATACAAGGGCTGGTGGGTGGGCAGTAAATATTTATCTCGAGATAAACATTAAGGAATGTAGACTAGTATGTAATGGCTACATGCTCCTGACAGTGTTAACATCATACAATTAAAAAGGGTGAATTTTACTTCAGGTAAAAAGTACCTCAATAACCTGACTCTTAGAAAAAAACCATGTAAGTCTAATCATTACTAGGTCTAAGTGTTAATTCATGGGAAATAGGAGGATCAAATGCTCTTGTGAAGCAAAACTGCAGGAATGCAATCAGCCAAATACAGACTGTGGGACAGAGTGACCAGCTGATTCAACAAAAAATCGGAGGAAACGATGAAGAGATGTATGAGGAACTTAAAGATGAAAAATGGTCTGAGAAACACATACATCAACTGCAATGTATGGACCTTCTTTCAGTTGAAAAAAACAGACTACAAAAAGAAATGAGAGGTCAGATAATATAAACACCAACTGGATTGGATGATATTACATATGGCTAATTAAAAAAAAAGAAACAAGGAAATTTTAATGTATTGCAAATATTGTGTTCATAGAGTGGAAATCATCAGTTGGAGGAGACTTTCCAGTAATTGACTTAGGGGGACTTTCTCCAAATGAAAATTACAATAAACTGGTTCCATTTTACTTTATAAATGTTCTTAATTTATAAGTCATCTTCCAATATGACTTTTAGACTCAGTGTAAAATATCATAGGGTATCATGGTTAACTCCCTTCAAACCATTGATATAATGCATATTTTAAAGGACATTTAATTTACCATATTTTAATATAGCTATATTAACTCGAGGAATAATTAAATTCCTTCGTTCTATTTAGGTTTATGGAAGACCTAAAGGATATGCTGGGCTTTGCTCCCAACAGATATTACTACTATATGTGGAAATATATTTCTCCTCTAATGCTATTATCACTGCTAATTGCTAGCATTGTGAATATGGGATTAAGTCCTCCTGGCTATAATGCATGGATTGAAGATAAGGTAAAATGCAAAATAAGGAAGGTAGATAAAAATATACATAAAATGTCATTTTAGAGGTTTTTGTTTTTTGCTTTTTTCACAGCATAGTTTGCTGTTAAATGAATGGTGTTGCTTTTATGCGAGGATCTTGAGATTTTTATGCTTTTTTGGCCCCAAATATGTATGATTTTTTATATGTTGTGGACTTTTTTAGTACATGAGAAGTACTGACTTGGTCCTCATTAAAGTAATTTTATTCATGTCACCTTAGATGAACCAATTGGGCCTTTGACTTTAGAAAACATATTGATCAAACCACCAGAAATATTTTTTCCTGTATAAATTTACAAACTTATATCTGAGATACTCTAACAATGAAACTATGCATTAGCCATGTATACATAATTTAAGTAAATACTGAAGTAAAGTTTTGCTATAACTGTTTTATATTAGCCATGACTATTTCAATTTCTGTTCTCATGTTGCTTTGGCTACATAGTAATGCAATCTTAAAGTACATATTAGCAGTTAGAAAATAAGAATGCTTATTTTTCAGATACCTCTGACCTTTAGTCTATGGTCAGTAATTCTATATAATAACAACTAAATTCAAGACTATTCTAAACAAATAAGTCTTTTATCCCTTACCAAAACCCTTGGGGCCAGATGTAGTTCAAAATTTAATTTCAGATTTTAGAAAGATAATGTGGCACATGTAACAGGTAACTACTGCTTAGTAACATATGACCCCCAAACTTAATGACTGAAAGCAATGATGATTTATTATTTCTTAGGGTTCTGTGGATGAGCTGGATGATTCTTCTTTGGGTCTTATGTGAGCTAACTCATACAGTTGGAGACCTGGGCTCTATGTGAGCTTTCATTCTCGGTTTCTTCCAGGCATTATGGACTCAGGGTAGCATTCTAAGACACAAAGGCAGAAATAGCAAGGCCTTTAAGGCTTTGCCCTGGAAGTTGCTTACTGTCACTTCCACAGCAATTCATTAGTCAAAATCATAAGACTAGCCCAGATTCTTTTCTTATAAACCTGAGACAAATATATATTTTTTTCATGTCCCTGCAGAGAAAGAGATTATTAATAATTATTTTCTGGCTTTAACAGGCATCAGAGGAATTTCTGAGCTACCCAACGTGGGGAATGGTTGTCTGTATCTCTCTGATGGTCCTGGCAATACTGCCCGTCCCAATTGTCTTCATCATTCGTCGCTGCAACCTTATAGACGATAGTTCTGGTAATTTAGCATCTGTGACCTATAAGAGAGGAAGGGTTCTGAAGGAGCCTATGAACTTAGAGGGAGATGATGCAAGCCTCATTCATGGAAAGATATCAAGCGAGATGTCCTCTCCAAATTTTGGTAAAAATATTTATCGAAAACAGAGTGGATCACCAACTCTGGATACTGCTCCCAATGGACGATATGGAATAGGGTACTTGATGGCAGATATGCCAGATATGCCAGAATCTGACTTGTAGCTGGGGGGCAAAAATCAGTGGGATTTTATTTGGTTCATTTTTATCAATGAACATTGGCTCTACTAAGAGAAGCGTTAGACTTCGCTTATCAGAGGGTGATCTCAGGTGCTCCATGGCTGTGATCTTTAATCCTAGCAGTGTATGTAAATTCAACATGAGCATTCTTTTGGATTCTCTGGTTTACATTTGCACAGAAAGAGCCACAGACAAAGTGTACAATAACTGAGGTCCACGTTGGTCAGAATTTTCAAAAATACCTTTGGTGTTTTTTTCAAGGATTCCTATCTCTAAAAACCACAGGTGTTACCTCAGTTTCTAATAATTTCTGGATGTCATGGTATGGGCAACTAAAAAATGGTATACTTCAAAATTTATAAGTTTGCCTTCAGGGTAACCCCCAGGGTTACCATGACCAGTTCTATAAGTTGGTGCCGCTCAGCACACTTCCATGAATATATTGTGTAGATAGGCTGTACTTATTTTGGTAGCATTGATACCTTCTTAGGCAATTAGTTGAAGAAAACTGCAAAATATTTTCTTATGTAATAGCTGTATAGAGCAATAGTATCAAAGAATAAGAAGGCACTAATGCTGGGATGAAAGGTGAGGTTCTGAGGTGACTGGAGATCCTGTGTATGATGGCTGTATATTGTGTGTAAAATATATGTGTGAAAATGATCTAAGAATGAGTCACTCAGCACTCTCGAGAATTATGCAGATTCCGCATTTTTTTATGCGCGTGCCTAAAACCCTACTTGATATTTATTGCGGTTTCAAGATTACTCATAGTATATTTGTAAAATATACTTGCAATGTACATAGATGTATATTAGTACTCTAAGTACTGATTTGAAAACTTGAAGCAAGATGGCATTTTATTTCATATCTTTCTGTTTTGCTTCTGTTTTCTGCAAACATAAATCCTTTTTTAAGTGATTGTTAAAATTGTATGGCATTACATTTTAAGCTACAAATAAACAAAGTTAAAAAATGATGTTTGTTTTTCTCATTGACTTTTCTTGTGCCACCTGACCTAGATTATCTTGCACTTCTGTCAGCACTTAGGCATTTCATAATAATTAATCGTCACATTCCAAGAGGGATTAATAAACTGATTAATAGAGTTACCACAACTTTAGAGACAAAGGAAGAAGATAGTATTATGGTTAAATGGTGTTCTAATGTAGTCCCAGAATTATTGGAAAAATACTTATCGTCTCCCAGGAAACCATGTGTACATATGACTGCTTGCTGGGTCAGTACTGTCTCTGAAGTGTAAAAAATTATGATGATTTCTATGAAACTGTTCTGTATGTGACGCTGGTTGAAGCAGAACTCCACTGAGTGCCATCTAGTTATAAAGCTTTTATTTAACTGTCCTACCACTATATCGGTCACATTTTAAAAATAATGGTGGATAAAGCAGCAAAATAGGAGAGGTAGTATACACTCTGTATCCATTGATTTTTTTTTTGGCCAAATATTCTTCATCTGTTATGGACATTTAAACAGACTGCATCACAGCATTTAAAATATAATTCCATTGGTGACTAAAACTTTCAGGCTTTTTTTTTTTTGCATCTATACTAATATTATATTTTGTACTACTTTAAAGTTTAAGAATATTTTATAGATAGGCAATATATGCACATTATACAAACTCAAAAATTATCCCAATTCAGTGTAAATCAACTTTTCCTTTCAAAATTTCTCCTAGCCACCCATTTCCCATCCTCGAAGGCAACCACAATTACCAGTTTATGTGTCTTTATAGAGATGTTCCATGTATACACATTATATAATGACAGCATTCGGTATTCTCTCCTCAATCTTACTTATTTCGATAAATAATTGATTTTGGACTGTGTTTCACATGAAGGCACATAAATCTGCCTCTTTATTCCAGAAGTTGAGGTAATATAAATTTTGTTTATTTTCGCATTGAAGCAGTATTTTCTTCCATAAGCTACTCAATGTTAGAAAGTTTGTAGCAAATACTTACTTACTTTACCTGCCAGCTTTTAGCTTAACATGATAATACATTGCCAAATAGCACCATCCCTCTACACTCCCTCTCTTGCCATGAGGGCTGTTAATTTACAGTCTGGATACCTGCCTTGCACTAGGGAATAGGTCTTCTCCCTTCCATTCACAGAGTAATACGAAGAATACAGGAATTGTCTGAGATGGAAGAGAATCTAAACAGCTTCTAATGCGCCCATGTAGCAGATGAGGAAACTAAGGCCACAGAAGTGAAAGGGAATGAACAGTCTTTCCTTTCTGCTTTTTTCAGTCAGTTCTTCAGCTGTTCATTCATTTATTCACCCATTCTTTCAGCATCTATTCACCAAGAATCTGCCTTATTCTTAGCACTTATCCCAGACATCACTGTAATTAAGGCGTAAACTATTCATCTTTTCCCAACTTTCTCACATTTGTCTGGGAGTGCCCTTACCTGCTTTTTCCCAGGCAGTGTAGTATTTAATCAATAAACAGTAGTATGAAGTATCTTTCTCTATACTCCAAAATTTGAGGCTATTTGCTTTTGTATTACTTTCCAGTATTTCTGTAAACTCTGGCCTAAACTTGCACCTAGATGTAACATAGCCAAAGACTGTCTACCTTCAAGTGGAAAGCAGTCTGGGGAGTGGGACAGGAGGGCTAGTAAAGTGTTCAGAGTGGAATAAAAGGAAGAGGGAGAAAATGTACTCACTTTTAGGTGTTAGAGTCATAATGAGGAAGTCTAATATCTTGGTGAAACGACGTCTTAGGGTACATTTTATGAAAGTATGTTTTCATTTCCATATGTTTGTGTTTATGTGCATTATTTTAGGAAGAAGTTATTTTTATCATTGGCTCTTCAAATGGGTATGTGATTCCAGAATGTTTAAAATCAAGACATAGTGCTTCTTAACAATAATTATGAATTTGAGTCACCTGTGACCTTATTTCTAACTTAATGAATCTGAATCCTTTTAGGATTGGAAGCAGGACATGAGTATTTCTTTTAAAACTTACTCTAATGTGCATTCTTGGTTAGGAACCATGAGTATGAAGAAGATCAAGAGGAAATCAAGTAAAATATGAATTCTAATTGTCTTTAATCAAACAGAATAAAAACTAAAGTTCAGTATCTGTGATATCTAGGAAGGAAAATAATTTGGGTAGATAGAATTTGGAATTCATAATTTTTAAAAAATTCCTTAAAAAGTAAAATATCTTTATCCCTTTGACATTTTTTCTGGTCACTGTGTTTTCTGAACACTTCCAAAAGAGATACATACCTATGTCGACTGAATATGAATAAATCAATATCAATTATAGCCATTACATAGATTTTTCCATAAATTTTAGTTGTAGGTTTTTTGAGACAAAAAGTTTTGACAAAAAGGGAAAAAACTCTAGGTAAATATTGGAACTATTAAAATTGACATTTCCTCTAAGCTATCCATTACTGAGTATAGAATATTTTTACCTTCATAACTTAGGACTGATGTAAAATGTTTCATATGTTATTTTGCCTCAGATGACTGACTGTAAAATGGCTGATCTTCTAGTTGTCCTAATATAATTCTCGTCTAAAACATTGCCTTAAGAATGTCTATCATGTGGTGTTAAAAAGAGAAAAGGAACTGGGACAGTATCTTTTCCTAAATCCAAAGCCCTTTGGATTCTACTATTACTTTAAAACATCACAGTCATTCCCAGCACCACCATCAACACACACACACACACACACACACACACACACATCCCACCACCACCACCACCACCACCACAACAACAACAACAACAAAGACAAAAACACTTGATCTATATGAATAGCAAAAGAAACATGCCCTGTGGTACCTATGCAATACTATATTTGGTGCCATGTAAATAAAAGAAACCATGCCTTGTAGATTAATGATGATATCTCATCTGCTATTCCTTTTCTATTTATTAACTTTTCAGGGGATAGTCAACTGCATAAAGATAAAGGTTCTTTAGAAGAGATTGATATTTACATTTCTGAGAATGTAATTTGCTCAGGAAAAAGCCATTAAAAGAGTTGCAACAATATGTCATTTCACTGTTCTTTAAAGGAATGCTTATAAAAAACAAACAAAGCAGAACACTATACAGCACTGTACTCCAATCTGAAAAGATTGAATAAACCTTGACATTTTCAAGCATGGTGGCAATGTGGCATTCATTTGATCTGGTCATCACTGGCATTTACCCACATTATTGATGAGGTCAGCAGAATTCAAAGATGCAGATGCCTGGCTTATATTCATTCCCCCAGAATACTCTCTGTCTCTTTTGTCAGGAATATGCCTGTTTTCCCCTTCATTTTAAAGCTTTGCTTGAATCTGAGTAAATATTAAAAGGACCAATAGGGGATCATTTGATATCAGTTATATCAATATCTGGTAGGATTGAACAAACAAGATATTTTCTCTGAGCAAGAGGAGATCTGGATGGCTCAATCTCTCTGCTAAACAAATCAATTAGAAGTTTATTCACTTTATACTTTTTTTTTTTATTTTTGTAAAATCATTATTCTCTTAAATCCAATACATTCACAGAGTGTTAACACTTTAAACGTTTATCATTTCCACCAGCTGCAGCATTATTTAAGTAAATCAAAATAAGCACTTTTATCATAGATGTAGTCAGTGATTATAAATACTTTTTTTTTTTTTAAAGGACCTAAACATCCCCCAAATTTCAGCACAGGTAGTTTTATTGTATGTTTCATTTTCACTATATACTTTCTTTTTTCTTTTTTTTTTAATTTTAGAATTTTATTTAATTTATTTTTTATATTGCAGGTCCTTATTAGTCACCAATTTTATACACATCAGTGTATACATGTCAATCCCAATCTCCCAAATCATCACAACCC
>NC_041219.1:19443136-19444125 GCF_002837175.3 Physeter macrocephalus | reverse complement strand
TTTTGATTTGCATTTCTCTAATAATTAGTGATGCAGAGCAGCTTTTCATGTGCTTCTTGGCCATTTGTATGTCTTCTTTGGAGAAATGTCAGTTTAGGTCTTCTGCCCACTTTTAGATTGGGTTGTTTGTTGTTTTAATATTGAGCTGCATGAGCTGTTTATAAATTTTGGAGATTAATCCTTTGTCCATTGGCTCGTTTGCAAATATTTTCTCCCATTCTGAGGGTTGTCTTTTCATCTTGTTTATGGTTTCCTTTGCTGTGCAAAAGCTTTTAAGTTTCATTAGGTCCCATTTGTTTATTTTTGTTTTTATTTCCATTCCTCTAGGAGGTGGGTCAAAAAGGATCTTGCTGTGATTTATGTCATAGAGTGTTCTGCCTATGTTTTCCTCGAAGAGTTTGATAGTGTCCTAGTTCCGTAAAAAATGCCATTGGTAATTTGATAGGGATTGCATTGATTCTGTAGATTGCTTTGGGTAGTATAGTCATTTTCACAATATTGATTCTTCCAATCCAAGTACATGCTATATCTCTCCATCTGTTGGTATCATCTTTAACTTTTTTCATCAGTGTCTTATAGTTTTCTGCATACAGGTCTTTTGCCTCCCTACGTAGGTTTATTCCTAGGTATTTTATTCTTTTTGTTGCAATGGTAAATGGGAGTGTTTCCTTAATTTCTCTTTCAGATTTTTCGTTGTTGGTGTATAGGAATGTGAGAGATTTCTGTGCATTAATTTTGTATCCTGCAACTTTACCTAATTCATTGATTAGCTCTAGTAGTTTTCTGGTGGCATCTTTAGGATTCTCTTTGTATAGTATCATGTCATCTGCAAACAGTGACAGTTTTACTTCTTCTTTTCCAATTTGGATTCCTTTTATTTATTTTTCTTCTCTGATTGCCATGGCTAGGACTTCCAAAACTATGTTGAATAATAGTGGTGAGAGTGGACATCCTTGTCTTGATCCTGATCTTAGAGGAAATGGTTTCAG
>NC_041219.1:19441234-19442122 GCF_002837175.3 Physeter macrocephalus | reverse complement strand
TGCTCTGATCTTTATGATTTCTTTCCTTCTGCTAACTTTGGGTTTTGTTTTTTCTTCTTTCACTAGTTCCTGTAGGTGTAAGGTTAGATTGTTTATTTGAAATTTGTCTTGTTTCTTGAGGTAGGCTGGTATAGGTATAAACTTCCCTCTTAGAACTGCTTTTGCTGCATCCCATAGGTTTTGGATCATCGTGTTTTCATTGACATTTGTCTCCAGGTATTTTCTGATTTCCTCTTTGATTTCTTCAGTGATTTCTTGGTTATTTAGTAACATACTGTTTAGCCTCCATGTGTTTGTGTTTTTCACGTTTTTTTCCCTGTAATTCATTGCTAATCTCATGGCATTGTGGTCAGAAAAGATGCTTGATATGATTTCAATTTTCTTAAATTTACTGAGGCTTGATTTGTGACCCAAGATGATCTATCCTGGAGAATGCTCCATGTGCACTTGACAAGAAAGTGTAATCTGCTGTTTTTGGATGGAATGTCCTATAAATATCAATTAAATCTATCTGGTCTATTGTGTCATTTAAAGCTTCTGTTTCCTTATTTATTTATCATTATGTAGTGTCCTTCTTTGTCTCTTGTTACATTCTTTATTTTAAAGTCTATTTTATCTGATATGAGTATTGCTACTCCAGCTTTCTTTTAATTTCCATTTTCATGGAATATCTTTTTCCTTCCCCTCACTTTTAATCTGTATGTGTACCTAGGTCTGAAATGGGTCTCTTGTAGACAGCATATAGATGGGTCTTGTTTTTGTATCCATTCAGCGAGCCTGTGTCTTTTTGTTGGAGCATTTAATCCGTTCACATTAAGGTAATTATCGATATGTATATTCTTATGACCATTTTCTTAATTGTTTTGGGTTTTTTTTAAATTTTTTTTT
>NC_041219.1:19433055-19440869 GCF_002837175.3 Physeter macrocephalus | reverse complement strand
AAATCAGCTGTTAACCTTATGGGAGTTCCCTTGTATGTTATTTGTCATTTTTCCCTTGATGCTTTCAATAATTTTTCTTTGTCTTTAATTTTTGCCAATTTGATTACTATGTGTCTCGGCATGTTTCTCCTTGGGTTTATCCTGTATGGGACTCACTGTGCTTCCTGGACTTGGGTGGCTATTTCCTTTTCCCTGTTAGGGAAGTTTTCTACTATAATCTCTTCAAATATTTTCCCTGGTCCTTTCTCTCTCTCTTCTCCTTCTGGGACCCCTATAATGTGAATGTTGTTGCATTTAATGTTGTCCCAGAGGTCTCCTAGGCTGTCTTCATTTCTTTTTATTCTTTTTTCTTTATTCTGTTCCACTGCAGTGAATTCCACCATTCTTTCTTCCAGGTCGCTTTTCCATTCTTCTGCCTCAGTTATTCTGCTATTGGTTCCTTCTAGTGTAGTTTTCATTTCCGTTATTGTGTTGTTCATCTCTGTTTGTTTGTTCTTTAATTCTTCTAGGTCTTTGTTAAACATTTATTGCATCTTCTTGATCTTTGCCTCCATTCTTTTTCCGAGGTCCTGGATCATCTTCACCATCATTATTCTGAATTTTTTTTCTGGAAGGTTGCCTATCTCCACTTCATTTAGTTGTTTTTCTGGGGTTTTATCTTGTTCCTTCATCTGGTTCATAGCTCTCTGTCTTTTTATCTTGTCTATCTTTCTGTGAACGTGGTTTTTGTTCCACAGGCTGCAGGATTGTAGTTCTTCTTGCTTCTGCTGTCTGCCCTCTGGTGGATGAGGCTATCTAAGAGGCTTGTGCAAGTTTCCTGATGGGAGGGACTGGTGGTGGGTAGAGCTGACTGTTGCTCTGGTGGACAGATCTCAGTAAAACTTTAATCTGCTTGACAGCTGATGGGTGGGGCTGCGTTCCCTCCCTGTTTGTTGTTTGGCCTGAGGCGACCCAACTCTGGAGTCTACATGGGCTCTCTTGTGCGGCTAATGGTGGACTCTGGCAGAGCTCACGCCAAGGAGTACGTCCCAGAACTTGTGCTGCCACTGTCCCTGTCCCCATGGTGAGCCACAGCCAACCCCCGCCTCTGCAGGAGACCCTCCAACACTGGCAGGTAGGTCTGGTTCTGTCTCCCGTGGGGTCACTGCTCCTTCCCCTGGGTCCTGATGTGCACACTATTTTTTGTGTGCCCTCCAAGAGTGGAGTCTCTGTTTCCCGCAGTCCTGTGGAAGTCCTGCAATCAAATCCCACTAGACTTCAAAGTCTGATTCTCTAGGAATTACTCTTCCCGTTGCCAGACCCCCAGGTTGGGAAGCCTGATGTGGAGCTCAGAATCTTCACTCCAGTGGGTGGACTTCTGTGGTGTAAGTGTTCTCCAGTCTGTGAGTCACCCACCCACCAGTTATGGGATTTCATTTTACTGTGATTGTGCCCCTCCTACTGTCTCATTGTGACTTCTCCTTTGTCTTTGGATGTGGGGTATCTTTTTTGGTGAGTTCCAGTGTGTTCCTGTCAATGATTGTCCAGCAGCTAGTTGTGATTCTGGTTTTCTCACAAGACGGAGTGAGAGCACGTCCTTCTACTCTGCCATCTTGGTTCCTAATCCCACTAAATACTTTCTTAATACACTTTTAAGTAGAATTATGTTTATTCAGCCCTTATATAAACAATCCTATGAGATTTAATCATCTCAATCCTTTTTTCTGAGTTACTGTATGAAGTACTGCAATGTTGATGTAGACAACTAAACGAACAACCAACCAGCCATTCTAAATGGAAATAGCTATTCGCCATTTCTTTAGCCAAGTGAGGTCACTGATAAACTGGTTCTAGGACTTAGATTCAGTAGAATAAATCTACTTATTTACATAGTATACACTGTAGTATCATGATATGAAATTTACTATTTTATTTTTACTTTTCAACTCATAATCATAGTTCATATCCACTAAACAGAGAGCATTTTCTCATCCAAAAGTTTTTCATTTTTACTTTTTTGCCACTCTTCTTAAAATATTTATATTCAAACAAATCCCAACCCCAACAAGTTGAATTTTACAGTTGAATTTCAATAGCAAAAACAACACACGCTTTTTGTCATCACTTTGTGGTGTTCTTTCAGAACACCTTTCTGTGTTCTTTTAAAAATACAGTAGTCCAAGGCTTCCCTGGTGGCGCAGTGGTTGAGAATCCGCCTGCCGATGCAGGGGAACCGGGTTCGCGCCCCGGTCCGGGAGGATCCCACATGCCGCGGAGCGGCTGGGCCTGTGAGCCATGGCCGCTGAGCCTGCGCGTCCGGAGCCTGTACTCCGCAACGGGAGAGGCCACAACAATGAGAGGCCCGCGTACCAAAAAAAAAAAAAAAAAAAAAATACAGTAGTCCATATCCTACACTTGAATTTTTCAAAGATTTTAATTTTTCACATTTCCAACTTTTTCAAGTAAGGCTTTTAAAACTGGTTCTCTATTTTCAGGCAGATGAGTGAGCAGAACACCTCCAGAATGGGGGTGATAGAAGCATCATTTTTTGGTGTTCTTAGTACAAAACTAAACTTTATAATGCATATAGTGATGACAAGCACTAGTTCAGAGATTTTGCCTTGATTTTGTCATGATTAAATGAAAAAGTACCTGAAATTTCACAAGTAGTTTGTTTCATAGGAGTTCAATAGTTGTGTATGATTAAGGCATATGTATTTCTTTACTATGACCAAATAATTTCAGGTAATGTCAAGGTCATTAAGAATGCTTTTGGGATAGAGAGAAAATATTTTTGTCATTAAATGATCCTATTTCTGAAAATGATGATGATAATTATTTTACAATAGTCTGAATAAAATTCTAAATCTCTGTCTTTACATCATCATCCTAGTCATCAGAGAGGAAAGTAATTTATATATGAATGAGTTTTTGTCTTTTAACAGAAAAAAAAAAGCATTGCCTGTGTAATATCATTAAAGAAAGCAAAACAATTCTGGTCTGTTCAGAAAAAAATAGGGAGATGTTTCTGGCAAAAGAGCTTACTTGTGTGCGCTAGATAGAGGAGTGGACTGTGGGACCTTGTGTTCCCTTCCCAGGTTGTGATATCCTTCACTGATCAGCCAGGCATGGCAGCCTCACCTGCTCTTATTGATTACTTCTCAAGGCTGACTTGGAACCTTGTGCTGTCCAGGTTTCAGATTTGTCTCGTTGATTTCACACAAAGGAAATACTAGGAACTCTCACCTTAGAATGTAGCCCTAACAGCAGCCCCATCTTAAAAAGCACAAAGGAACTAATTGGGAGAGGGTTATTGCTTAGCATAAACTATGGAAATTTTAGAAAAGTAGCTTCCAGGGACTTCCCTGGTGGTCCAGTGGTTGAGACTCTGTCCTTGCAGTACAGGGGGTGAGGGTTTGATCCCTGGCTGGGGAACTAAGTTGACACATGCCTCACGGTGTGGCCAAAAAAAAAATTAAATTAATTAATTAATTACAAAAAAAAATAGGAAAAGTAGTTTCCGCACATTACTCATGTTTTAAGAAGCACAGTATGTTTTAGGATTTCAAAATCTGGAGACTCGGCTACTGAAAATTAGAATCCAAACTTTTGAAACAGTGAAATGTAATAATTTCTGTTAAGAGCTCCATTATTGAGGTCTGGGCAGCTAGGTACAGAGAATTTATCTATTGCATCCCTGCTCTTTATTAACACCCTTTAAGCTAGGTGTTTATACATTTTACCTGGGTAGCCTTAAGCTTCATGTCAACCAGGTTCTCTCAGCTCTTTCCTCCCTCCTTGCCCATTTCTGGCTGCAGTGTTCTGCTCTTTTCTGTGCTTTTCTCCATAATTCATATCCATTAGTCAAGGAATGAATGACTAGTAGAAGTTTTAGGCTTTAGCTCCACTCTCTGTGGCAGCTACCATTTAATAGAGAATGCAGCCTTAAATCCATTCCACCCTAAAGCTCCACAGAGCTTTAGTACTTGGGGAGGCAGTGGATTAGGTTTTTACTTACTCCACCCTCCTTTCTATTCAACTAAAGCAACATCACTTTTTTCCGTTTTTAGGTTGGGTAACATTTTTATTAAAAAATGAATTCTAAGTTTATAAGAACCTATATGCAAATATTCTCTTTGATATATATAAAAGAAGATTTTGGTCCTGGAATTGGATTTAATTTTTTCTTCATATGAGCTCTACCGCTTAATACTATGTGACTCTAGATAATTTATCAAGCCAATCTGAGCTCAGTGTCCTTATCTGTAAAGTGGGATTAATAACAATATCTACCATATAGAGGTATTATGAGAATTAAAGAAGATAATGAGATAAAATGCTCAGCACAGTTGCTGGCCCATATTAAGTGGACATTATATTCAGGCATTTTCCAAAAGCTGAAGATGATTCTTTACCAGCTTGAGGCTTTCCAGAACCCACAAAAATCAAGCCACATATAAGTACTTCCTATTTTTCCTGTGTATAAGACTGGCCCTGAGATGAGAAGACAAATTAAGGTTCCTCATTTAGAAATGGCCAAGACATTATATACTTCTCTTCTGTTCTATTTCACATATATTTACCAAGCTTATGCCTCTTGTAAATTACACCCAAATATAAGATACAACCAATGAATGCAGGGCTGAATATAGACAATCTAGCCCAAAAGTCAAGAGTCAGGGACGGAGGGAAGAAATGGGAACTAAGAAGCAAAGGAAAGAATGAAGCCTGAGGGACCAGAACTTTGACTGTGAACAGGGATACCCAAATCTCCTTCATATGGGGTTAGCAATGGTTTGTTGTATTGCCTTAGAAGAACCAGATCAGTGCAGACCCTTCTTGCCCTCTGTAAGCATAATATAGCCAGATGGCAGGTACATATATGCAAAGCAAGGTGGACAGTGTATAGTGACAAACTCAGATCCTTCAAGTTAAACACATTTGAGAATCTAGAGAGCAGGAGGGAATGTTGGAAACTGGGCTCCTCGTCTAAATTCACTCAAAATGATTGTTAAAAAAATTAAGAAACATATGTTCTAATGAAACAACACATTCTAAGAGCCAGATTCTGCTAACAGGCTGCCAGTCTGCTACCACATCCACAGGCAATAACTCATTTGTTCTTACTACCATCGTGGCATCCATATAAAATCTTGGGAATCACCTGCCCAGGGAGTATTTCTTCATGCACTATTATCTTGGCGGGTGAATGAGAAGACACTACACTTAACTTAGGAAACTTCTTGGGTGCTTAGACAATTGCATTTACCTAAAGACATACCCCTATAGAAAATTTAGAGAGAGGAAAATATGTAAAAATGTCTTGCCAAATACAATGATGGCCTTTTCTCATGAGCCAACTGCCTATCACTAGGTGAATTCTGTAGTGCTCTGTAGTGACCCCCGTATGAAGGCCTAAGGGCAGAACTAGGAGGAATGGTGTATTACTTTTCTGGAACTGCCATAACAAAGTGCCACAGACTGCGTGGCTTAAAACATCAGAAATCTATTCTCTCACAGTTCTGAAAGCTACGAGTCTGAAATCAAGCCATGCTCTCTCTGAAGGTTCTAGAGGCGTGTCTTCTCCATGCCTTTTTCTTAGTTCCAGTGGTGCTGGGCAAAGAGGCCTCACTCCCATCTCTGCCTTCATCGACACAGGGTGTTCTCCCTTCACCTGTCTGTGTCTCTTCTTTTTTTCTTTTTTTCAATAAGGACAACAGTCTTATTGGATTAGGGCCTACCTTGGTCCAATATGATCTCATCTTAACTTAATTTGATCTGCAGAAGCCCTATTTCTAGAAGATGTCACATTCACAGGTGCCAGGCGTCAGGACTTCAACATACACTTTTGGAGAACACACTTCAGCCCACAACGAAGGAGGAGATTGAAGCTGTGTTCGTTTATGTTCGGCTTCCCTGGTGAATATAAATCTAATGCTGCTGAGAGTAATAACAAAGTATAGACTTCACTATTTTCCTTCATTTCTAGAGAAAAAGGCAGATAAGTAGAGCACTTAAAAGCGTAATTCTGCTCTGATTATTCTCTTAAAAATCTGCCTAAGGCTCTGCATTTCCCTCAGGATAAAGTTCAGACTGCTTACGATGGCAGACAGACCTGGTTTTCTGCAATACGTCTCTGCCTCGCCTCTGGCTCATCTCTTTCCTGGCACGTTCTACACCCCAGCCACATGTAATTGATGTATTTATACTTCAAATATTCTGAATCCCTCCTAATCCATTTCTTTCCACACACCGTTCTATGTATCCAGATTGCTCTCCATCCTTCCCCATTTTCCTCTTTATCTTTGGCTAGAATCAACATATCTTTCCTTTCTCAGTTTAGAAGGTATTTTACTTTGTGGAGTTCTTTGCCCTGCTTATGTGCTCTGTCATCTTTGGAATAACATCATCACACAATATTCAGATTCTCTGTTTCCCACCTTAGCTTATACACTCCCAAATGTTAGATGTTTTGTTTTATTTAGAACTGTATTTCCAGGACTTAACATAGTGCTTGGCACAGAATGGACATGCAATTTCTTCTTCTTTCTCTCCTTCTTCTCTGTCTCCTCTTCCTTCCCTCCCACCTCTTTTTTTAAGGAAGGAGAAATAGGTGAGAAGGAGATAGTGAAGGAGGAAGAAGCATTAGAGGAGAATAAACAGGGCCATATCTAAACATCCACACTTTTAAAAAATAGGATCAAACAAGTCTACCCATTCCGTTTGCTAAAAAGATCCAACAAATAACGAGCTGGCAATTTCTAGGTTTTTTTCAGGGATCATGGATATATGTATAAAATCTTTTAATAAATTATCTTGATCATTGAGACCAGTACAGTTTTGGAGTTAAAATCAAGGAATCAGTTTGCCTGGTTCAAATACCAGCTCTGCTACTTAGTATCCAAGTGACTGAGTAATTCACATACTTCTCCACACCTCCTTTTCCTCATCTGTAAATGAGGGATGATAACAGTACCTAACTCATAAAGTTGATGTGAGAATAGAGTGAGTTAATATATGTAGAATGCTCTGTACCTAGACTAATGCATATTAAATAGTACATGTTACATAGTGTTAACTATTATTTTCAACATTTTCTTATTCAGTTTTTCCATCTAGATTAACCAGACATGTTAACCAATAATAGTTTAAATATTAACATGAGTATTTTTATCCACCTTCAAAATTAAATGGTCAATTATTATATTTCAGTTTTCCATTAAATATACTACTACAGTCATTCTGATACAAATTCAAAGGACACTATGTGAGAAGGGAACTTGTAGAAATTCTACATTGGTTAGCTTAAGGCAAAAATTATACAAATAAAAAAATTTGTGTAGTTTTGTGAATTGAATCATTTTAAAAATCTTGTTACTATTTCTCTCCACTTCAAAAGAGATGTGTAAAACCACTGAGTGTCATTAAAGTATTTTCCATAAGGGGGCAGTAGTACATTTCTAGATCAAGAGAAGGTTTTCAACTATTTTCATTCACATTATTTCCAGTAAATTGACAGTAATAATTGGTGCTTTGGAAGGCATATGTTTATGTTAAAATCTTGTTTTTACAGCTTAAAGCTTTCTTTTTTATACCTCTATTACCATGTAAATTTTAAAAAAATTATAGAAATAAAACCTTTATAAGAATATAAAAAGACCAACATAATTGATTCTTCAAAACAAAATACAGATAAACAATCATTAAAAATCTTGTTTTCAGTTTTTTAAGGAACCTCCATACTGTTCTCCATAGTGGCTGTATCAATTTACATTCCCACCAACAGTGCAAGAGGGTTTCCTTTTCTCCACACCCTCTCCAGCATTTATTGTTCG
>NC_041219.1:19426466-19432820 GCF_002837175.3 Physeter macrocephalus | reverse complement strand
GAGGTGGATGGACCAAGAGTCTGTCATACAGAGTGAAGTAAGTCAGAAAGAGAAAAACAAATATCGTATACTAACACATATATATGGAATCTTAAAAAAAAAAAAAAGGTTCTGAAGACCCTAGGGGCAGGACAGGAATAAAGACACAGACGTAGAGAATGGACTCGAGGACACGGGGAGTGGGAAGGGTAAGCTGGGGTGAAGTGAGAGAGTGGCATGGACATATACACGCTACCAAATGTAAAACAGATAGCTAGTGGGAAGCAGTCACATAGCACAAGGAGATCAACTCTGTGCTTTGTGACCACCTAGAGGGGTGGGATAGGGAGGGTGGGAGGGAGACGCAAGAGGGAGGAGATATGGGGATATTTGTATATGTATATGTATAGCTGATTCACTTTGTTATAAAGCAGAAACTAACACACCATTGTAAAGCAATTATACTCCACTAAAGATGTTAAAAAAAAAATCTTGTTTTCCTAAATTAAAGCAACTATCAAGAAAATTATATATTGATAGTCCAGTAACAATTTTGGACTTTAGTAAAATATTTTTCTTTTATTAAAATAACAATAGTTAAAATATATCAGCCAATTTTTCCATCATTGTTTAGACATTTTTTACATGTGTGTGCATTAGTGTGTGTAGAATTCCATGAATTATTTAAAAAAATAGATAGTACTTTTTTGAAATAGTCTACTAACATAAATTTACTCACATTTCGTATAATCTGCTCACAAGTAGGCAATATTTTTCAGTGCTGTAAGTTTATAATTTTTAAAAAATCTTCAGGTAGTTAATGATTTGGGGGATACATAAATTCTTGAAGAACATAAATCTGAAGACTGCTAATGACAATATTAACATGAAGAGTCAAAGTATATTTCTACAAAATACTTTAAAGTTATTATTAATAAATACATTAAGTAATTAACTGCAGTGAAGAAGACTGGCACCATCTTAACCAAATGATGACAGTCAATATCACCAGTAATACAGCAATTATCTATGGTGTACTTTCCAATACAATGTATTGAGGAGAACACAATGAATGTAAAACATTCGATGAAGTAACTGTCATCTATTCTTTAAACCTATTAAAGACAAGAAGAACCAGAGGACCTGTTCTAGATTTAAAAAGGCTAATGAAACATATCAATTAAGTGCGTCACAAAGTTCTGTATTGGATCTTAGTCTTTTACAGCATATTATTAGGTCAATCAGTGAAATGTGAATGAGGTTTGTGGATTAGATAGTAATATTTAATCAATATCTGATCAACAGTAATTTCCTGATTGTGATCATTTTCCTGGGGTTATGAAAGCAAGTGTCCTAATGTGGAAAAAGGGTACATGGGAGCTCTTAATACTATCCAATGACTTTTATGTATGTTTGAAATTATTTTAAAATCAAAAGTAAAACAAAAACAAAAAACCCACTAGGGAAGAGTGTACCAGGGAGAGAAAACAGTAAAAGCTAAGGCACTAACATAGAGAAGGGGGCCAGAGACAGAATGGCTGGGTGGCTTAGCACAGTGAGGGAAGGGGTGTAGTATGCACCAGATGAGGCTTGAAAAGGATGCAGGAGCTGTATATTGCAGGGCTTCACTGTCCAGAGGCATTTAATTTTTATTGTGAAAGAAAGAAAAAGTCCTGAAAGTTGTAAAACAGGTAATTGACATGACCTGATTTATGTTTTAAAAACTACACTGTGTGTTCTGAGTGTAGATTGGATTGGTGGTGGTGAGGAAATGCAGAAGCAGGGGTGAAGAGGAAGTTTCCCGGGAGAAACTGACTGCTTAGCCCGTGCGACTGTGATGTGGGTGAAAAGGAGTAGATAGATTTGAGATGTATTTTGGAGTCAGAACCTACAGCTACAGGCTGATGGATTGAATGAAGGGATTAAGGATGACTCAGGTTCTCTGTAAAATCAGGGAGCATATAAATTATGCTCTTTGGTGTGTTCCAAAGTACATGCGTAGCATAGGGTCTGGCATACCTGATATATTCAATGTATATTGTATATATATTGATTGATAATTTTTATATCATTTGAAAATTATTAGAAAAGTGGACATAATTATAGAATAAAGCTTCCATAATGAATGCTTTAATGAGGAAATTATGCAGGCTTGTACCTTGAAGCATTTTTAAGTGATAATGTGCACTATCAGTGTGATTACTGCTATTATTCTAGCACATTTTAGATAATTTGATAATAATTCCATAATGATTCAGAACTCCCATTCCTTGGTTGCTACCTGATGGTTCATAGAATTACAGTATTGTAGCATTAAAAGTAATTTCAGAAGTGACTATTAGACAACATTGTAGCAATAAAAGTAACTTTAGAAGTGACTACTAGACTCCTAAAGAAACACGCTATTTCAGTATTTTCTGACAAACGTTCATCTAATCCTTCTCTAAGGATCCGTGGGCCTAGGAAATCTTTGCATTAGTTTCAAAGACAGATCAACAAATATTGATCTCTGCTTCCTTCTCCTTCGCTTCTTCTTTCTGCTTCATCCTTCTCCGTCATGCCATTTATGGAGAAAAAAGTATGGGATAGGATTGTGTATTATTCAGAGGTGATGCTACATTAGTGTGAGACAGGAAAGGCATTTCAATGGGTAACTAGAGGCTTTCCAAACCATTGCAAGGGCAGAGGATGTGACAGTAAAGACGACTTCAGGAAATGGAGAAGTGAAGGAACAGGGAAATCAACACGAGTGACCTTAGCTGCTTGCAGTACCAGTGGGTTTTTTTCAGGATGGCTCGGGAAAGCCTTGGGAACCTTCCAGTAATGATCTTAAAGGCATAGCGCACTGAAATGAATATACTCAGGAGAAATTCCAGTGGCTGCCAACAATACTCTTCATCTGCTGCTTCACTTCTAATGCCCACATATCTGTCTGCAGTTGCTGTGGGATACTCACTTCTCCTCCTGTCCTTCTTCACCTCCCAGATGGTGAGGGAGTCTGGGAAAAATGGTTGTTAGTTTTCTTCCCCCACAGTCCTGGAGAGAGGTTTCAAGGAGAGGAATGGTACTGAGAACTAGAAAATCAGATCTATCACGGGTGGATGGATGTTTTTCTTTCTTGGAGCTCAGTATCCAAATGAACGGTTTGTTATTTCTCTGCACCTGCTATTAAAGTCAGTTGAAGGAGAATATTTTGCTTTTATTTCTCCAGAATTCCTTATATCCGTATAATGAAAAGCAAAGTGAGGAATTTGGGAATCTCTAATCAGGATTACCCAGAAGATTTTTATCAAGATGGCAAAGTTAATTAGGTTAATTTTGTTATGCTTCAGTATACATTTATGGGGAACAAACAACGGAATTTCAAGTCCAAAGTCATCCTTGTTAATTAGGATTTATCACCCCCACCAGGATACTATCCCATTTGCCTTTTGTTTGAGCGGCACGAGGAATGCAAAATGGCCCAGCGCAAACTAGCAAGGTACCGTCTCAGCTTCCGGTACTATGAAAGCAGGGGTGTTCTGGAGCAGGCGCACGTGGGCTCCTGAGAACTATGTGGTCCATTTCTCAGCTCTGCATCTGTGACGTCACCTTGGAAGCTGGAAATCAGCCTTTGGAAGCATGTACAGCACAAAAATCAGCAAACGCTGCAAGTCAGGGCCTGACATCAACTATGACTTCATGGCTTATTACAAAAACAAGCGCTGTAGCAGTTATGAATGTTTTCCTAAGCATGCTGTGTGTGTGTGTGTGTGTGTGTGTGTGTGTGTGTGTGTACCAATTACTTTCTCCCACTTCTAAAATGGACTGCCACGCACCGCAACTTGTTTGCTGATTATGGTCCAAAGTTTCAGGACCATTTCCTCCCCAGGATAATGCTACAATATTTTCAACAGAAATGTTGATATGCAAAAGGTCAGACTTTACTGTGCTGCATTTGTCCATTAAAGGCTATGAGTTACTACGGCTTTACTGAGAAATCAGGGTTAGCTAGGAAACTTAACCATGAAAACATAGAAGAAAAAATACAAAAACTGCACACCGAATATAGTTTCTTCTAGTTCAGTGTGGAAAAATCAGAGATAGCACCATTTTCTGGGCTAAAACACAATTAATTTTTTTATTATATAATTTTAAAACATACACAAAAAAGAGAGAAAGATATAATAAATCCTCATGTATTTCATTCACCCAACTTGAATAATTCTAAAGGATTGGCCAATCTTGTTTAATCTATTTCACAACTACTGTTTTTTCTGGAGTATTTTAAAGCAAATCTCAGACAGCGTATAATTTTAATTTGGTCCTTTTAAAATAAACAGAGGTTACATAAAGGCAGAGACGAATCCACTGTGCCTCTTACTATTTACCCTCAAACAGTATTAAACACATTTAGGTTCTATCCCCATAGGTTTCATCCCTCAGTCCTAATTAAAATGACTCCTTTTCTTTTCTAAAACTCTGAGCTGTTCTGAATGCCCCCAAAGGGTTTTGCTTACAATGGGTGACTTGCAAATGGGAGAAGGATTCTGGCTATTTTTATTCTTCTTGGGCAGAAACAATGAGTAGTGATCAAAGGCAATCATAATTCTATCACTTCATTGAGATGGATTCAATGAACATGTGGTCCCTCTCTATTCTCTAAGAACAACATTAGAATAGCAAGGAATCATTACATGTTGCTTGTATTATGGTTAATTTATCTTTTTTCTCCTCCCCCCCCCCCCCCCGCTGAAGTTCACGCAGATATTAAATCGTTAATAATCAGACGTTCCTAATCTCATCTCTACCCTGTGAGAATAAGAGAAAAATGTCTTTCTTTTTATGATGAGTATTTGGGAAACTTTCAACATTAGAATAGCAAGGAATCATTACATTTTGCTTGTATTATGTTTAATTTTTTTTTTTTCCCCCCCCCCCCCCCCCCCGCTGAAGTTCACGCAGATATTAAATCGTTAATAATCAGACGTTCCTAATCTCATCTCTACCCTGTGAGAATAAGAGAAAAATGTCTTTCTTTTTATGATGAGTATTTGGGAAACTTTCATGCTATTATAAACTATTTAACCAAGAGATTTTCAGAAGAATCCCGTTTCTCATGGCCAGACTCCCGGAAGCTAGTCGTGCTCCCCTGTGTCAAACCCTGTTTCTTTCTCCATCTCCTGAGAGATTCTCCTTTTCAGGGTCCATTCCCTCCAGCCCCCTTTTAGAAAACTCCACTCAAAACTGTAGATTTCAGTCTCATTCTAGAATCAGTTCTTCCCCTCCACTAGTGCAATCTGGGGGACTCAATAAAAGAACCTGAGTAAATATCACGGGTCTGTTTTTCTGTTTAAAACAACCTATGAATAGCAAGTGTAGAAGAAGAGGCTTTAACAGAACTGTTGTGGGTGAGAGACATGGGAATTTAGGTGTAGCTCACAGGTCTGGGTCAGATTTTGGTACTCCAATTTTCAGTATCCTCTGAGGACTCTCTACTAGGATGGACTGGAGATGGGTGGTTGTTATTGGAAAATTTGTGTAAAATGTTTACATGCACATATACCTTGACAAATAATAATTCAGGGGGAGTGTGGTCCAGATTCATATTAAACACACTCTATTCTCTCTAGGCTACTTCGCCTATCCTGTAGATACCAAAGTGTTATCAGTCACTCCTACGATCCTCTTCCCAATTCCAAAACCATATTCAGAGGGCTATGGGCCAATGAAAAATAGTGCTAATTGCTGTGCATTTTCCAAGCATCTGTCTTTTGTGGGTATCTGCTTCCACAATAAGTCCTTTTGGAAGAAAACAATATGTTTACTTACCTTAGATTAGATAGAAGCAAATGGATGTCAGTGAACGGGGTAAAAGAAGCCTTATTATCCTTTGTCCATCAGAATCAATTCTCTGGTGGGTCACGAATGAGGGAAGGGAGAAGCATGGTGTCTCAGGTACATATTCACTGCTTGATCCTCATTTTCCTATCTTGTTGTGGACCAAAGGAGACTTTCTGTTTGAGGGAAATATGAGAGATTTGTTCCCAGTGTTAAAATTAGATGTGTAATTATATGATAAATGCTAATTTCTAAATATAAAAGTCTTTAATAAATATTAATTTATGCCTTTATAATAATAGTATTCAAACTTTACTGTGATTAAAATGACTTAGGAAGCTTATTTAAATTACTACTTTCTAGTCCTCAGATATTCTGATTTAATAAGTCTGGGAAGGACTCAGTGATCGACATTATTTTATTTTATTTTTTTTGTGGTACGCGGGCCTTCTTCTGCTGCGGCCTCTCCCGTTGCGGAGCACAGGCTCCGGACGCGCAGGCTCAGCGGCCATGGCTCACGGGCCCAGCCGCTCCGCGACATGTGGGGTCTTCCCA
>NC_041219.1:19375878-19426355 GCF_002837175.3 Physeter macrocephalus | reverse complement strand
CAGGCTCCGGACGCGCAGGCTCAGCGGCCATGGCTCACGGGCCCAGCCGCTCCGCGGCATGTGGGATCTTCCCAGACCGGGGCGCGTACCCGGTTCCCCTGCATCGGCAGGCGGACGCGTAACCACTGCGCCACCAGGGAAGCCCCCTCGACATTATTTTTAATGGATATTTTTGCAGATCTGGATACAAAAGATCTGCATCGTTTACTATGAGAAACATTCTTCCATCGAGTGTAAATATATGAAGCAAACAGTGTAGTGAATAGATGTCATATTCCACTAACTCAGATGCACAAATTATTTCAAACTTTAACAAATGCTCTTAGCTCCAGCACACTGTGAAACACCTGTGTCGAAAGAATCTGGCTTCCTTAGATCCACCACACAGGCTTTCTTTTATTCTCTCCCCTTGCAAAGACACTTTCTCTGCTTTCTTTCTCCTCAAGCCCTCAATCTCTATACCCTCCATGAACTAAAATTTCTGTGTGAAAGAAGGGAAGGATAGCAGGGCTGCAAGGAACTTTTGCGTTGCTTTTGAGCCGAAAGTCATGACTTAATAACAAGAAATTAACAAGAATGAAAATGCACAAATTATCAACACAATATATTATCATGCTACTGAGTAAATCTACTGGTATTGATATATTTGATCATTGTAACAATATTCATTCCACTTATAATTCCCATTTGGTATATTTTGGAAATATTATTTTTTCTAATTTTGAAAGTAATTTATATACAGTATATAAACTTGGAAAATACTGAAAAATTATAAAAGTAAATAAAATCACCCATAATACCACAAACCAGAAAATAATCTGTAAAAGTTTTTAATAAACTTTTTCTCAACAACCCTAAAATCTCTACAGCAATCACTTTATTCCTTTATATCCCAAGCAATCGCATAGGAAAGACTAGTAAGAATGAACATGACATAATGGAGTGTGGAATATAATAATAGCCGAGACATTTACTTGAGGTTTTCTTCTTGCCTGAAATGATTCTGTTTACCACAGGACATTGGTATGGATGCCCAGTTGCACTTAGTGGTCAATATGGTTGATCTCTGAGACAGTAAAATGCTTAAAGCAAGTTAGATTTAATAGTTTATAGAAAAAAGTGTGATTATCTAAATCTTCGACTAGTAACAGCACTTAAATACAATACTGGTGTACTTTTAGCCAATCCTTACCTATTACCTGTTTTTGTTTTTGTTGTTGATTGGTTTGTTTATAGTCTCCTTAACATGATACTTTATATTTGTATCTGTTGGCATTGATCTTAAATCCTTGTATCTAGACTAGCCCCATCCAAGTCTGTTGAGGTCTTTAAAATTTTTTTCACTTCTAGAACTCTCTCCACTGAGTCAGAATCTCCAGGGATTAACCTCTGAATTCTTTATTTTTATTAAATAACATGAGTAACTCTAGTGTGTGGCCAAGTTTGGGAATTATTGAAATAGGACAAAAAGATGAGGGTGTCCCTAAGAAGTTGTTTTCCTTTAAAAATAGTTTTCAAAATATTTGAACTCCTTCCAGAATTTTGTTCCCCAGATGACAGCCTTTTGATTGTAATTGACTCAAATTGATATATTTTTAATCTTGCAATGGCTCCATTTTGAAGAAAGATTTGATATTACTGTTTAGATTTGCTAAAAATAAGACATCTTTAATTAGTCTCTTATCTCTCCAATTTCCAGGCAACTCAAGAGAACAGATATAACCCATATTTTTCTTTTACCAAGATAATTCAGTAAAAGGTTTTTTTTTTTTTTTTGCCTGGATTATCCAAACTACTTTAATAGCATATTGAAAACTGCATATTTTTTCTAATTTATGCTATCATGACTGTGTCTTAGACGTTCTGATGGTTTTAGTTAAAATAAGGGTAATTTAATTTAACTATAATGAACAATTTCTGTAGTATTAAAAATGGAATAGTGGCATTTCCTTATGAATCCTCAGTATGCCAATAGATCATATTACAGATGTTATGCCTTCTATCATCCTTCCATGCCTCCTATACCACTGGATCTTTAGAAGATGTGGAAAGAACTAGAGAAGGGAGTTATTTCAGAAATGTGCACGTTTAGATGGAAGATTTGTTAATAAATGGTTTTCTGAGAAGCAATCAAACTTCTGTCCTTCTGAATTCACAGAATTAGAGTGTAGCTGAAATGAAACATTGTACATGAAATCTATGAACTGTTTTCCAATAACACTTTTTATATGCAGTACATTTTATCTGACAAAGTTTTAAGTCAAGTTTAGATTTAGAAGACACAGGCTAGTTGTTAAAATTTGTGACAGTGTTTTGATGTTCCTTGCAAAGTATTTTACTTACTTTGCTCTCCTGAACAAATGACTTGTTTTGCTGATCTGTGGCTCAATTAATGATCTTTCATCATTAGAGGTGACCCTACCAAAGGCTGATATTCTTTAGTGTACCATACAGAATTGGACTAAATATCATTTAACAAATCAGCTTTGCCCTTTTCCATATGAAGTTTTTCCCGTGTCATAAAGCATGGACCCTTAATGATGGAAACACATCTAGCTTCGAAATTAGATATTAAGTAGACTACCCAGTTTTTCAACTGGCTGCCAGTGCAGAAAAAAAAATATGAGTCATTGGGAATGGCTTTAATTCAAGGTCAACCACAGCTGATATTGCAGGTTCCTATTTCTGCAATATATTCACTTTCAAATGTGATGTTTGAATCGAATTATAAATCTTCTTTGCCATGAACCTAAAGATAAAAATATCCTTTGATGTATTTATTTTGTTCCTTGGTGGTGGTTTTGGAGTTCATGAGATATTACTCTTACAGCTGTGGAAATTATGTGGGCATAATTATATATGGTTTTGAAGTTTATTATTTCCGTTGGATATGTTACTGCATTTAACACATATATGTATACACATATATATGAAGAAGGGACCTTAAATACTTTTGATTTGTTTTTTAATTAAAAATATTTTATTTCATCTATAGGCTATTATTTATTCTTAAAAAACTTACATAAAGAAGTTCTGAGCCCATAGCTTTAATACTCATGTCCACTTATTAAAAGCAAAGAGAGAGAGAAAAAAACAAACTGAAAAAGAAAACATATTGTTTACCAGACCCTGAAAAATGTATCCCATAAATTTTTCGTATGAATTTGATTATTTTCTAATTTCACACATTCAGAAGAGCCTACTCATACTTTCAAGCTGAGAGAAAAGAAATTTTCAATTTCAAGAATACTTCTGAAAAAACTTTATAAAAAATGTTTAACCAATGAATTAACGAATACTTATATTATTATGATATCAAATTACATATAATTAGCATGATGGATTTCTGGCCACATACACTATTTTACAAATTGTTTCCAGGTTATAAAAATACTGTGAGCAGAACAGATTTACACAGGAAGTCCCATGAAGAGTTTCTCTTGGGCGGAAGATTATTCTATTTCCTTGGGCTATGCTTACTTCCCTCTAAGAAACAGGTTTGAAGTACTTGGGCATATTTACACAGACTAGGTATAAAAGAGTAGAGAATTAAGGCAATGAGGTGGAGAGGTGTGTCTCAAACTTGGATGTGCAAACATATCTCTCGAGTTTGTTAAAACACAGATTCTGATTCCACAGTTCTCTGACCAGGTCTGAGATTCTACATTTGTAACAAGCTCCCAGATAACACTCACATTGCTCAGACCACACACCGAGTACATGTAGAGCACTGGATTCTATGCCTGACTGCCCATCAAAGTTACCTCGGGGAGATTCTACAGCAAAAGAGAGGCCTGTGCCATAACACAGATCTGAATCTGGATCACCCAGTGGGCCCCTGACATGTGTGCAGTTAATAAGCTGCACCGCTGATTCTGAGTCTCAGCTAAGGTGGCGAACCACAGGCTGAGACTAATGTTTCTCTCTGCCGAGAGTGCACACAGGTATAGGTGTGTGTTGGGGAGGCATGTGGATGGGGTTTAGGGATGGAAGTTTTTTACAGATCAAGAAAGAAAAGGAGAGTTTTATTCTGAGCAGGTGAACCTCCTCCTCTCAAAGCTCCTTTCCTCCCAAACAGAGAAGTACCGATTGGTGAGGTAAAAATCTGACACATTGTCACAGCCTCATTATTCAGAACTAAACCCAGAGACCTCTGAAATCATTTCCCAATTCTCTTCCCCTCCCCAACTCTGCTCTGGTCATAACTGGCTTCCTTGTTGTTTCTGAAAATCCCTAAGCAAACCACCCCCAAATTTTGCACTAAATGTTTCTTCAGCCTGGAATAATTTTACCCCAAATATCCCTTAGCAGATCTCTTACCTTTTCAAGTATTTGATCAAATATTGTCTCCTCAATAAAGCCTTCTGATCACCCCATTCAAATGACAACTTGCCACTAGCTCTTCTGATCTTCCTTTTATGCATCACTTTTTCTATAGCACATATCACATTCTATCACATTATTTATTATGTTTACTAATCAATTTCTGTTCTCACTCCTCTTTACCATCACTAGAAGGTAGTGATGTAGGGGATCTTTGTTCACAGATATTGCCAAACTGATAGGAAATTCCTATACCATAGCATGTGTTTGATAAATGAATGAAAACATATAAACTCAGGTGTCACTTCAGAGACGTCTTGTGTGACTGCCCCAGTAAAAGAAGTACCCACCTTCAAACTTCCTATCTTCATCCCTCTTTATTACAGTAGCCTATTACACTAGCTTATTATATATTCCTTATGTTCTCTCTCTCCCCTTCTCTATCTCTCTCTCCACATGTATACACATACATAATTTTTATTTGTTTCTGAGTTTATTATTAGAACATACATTTTTTAAGGACAGTGGTATTATTTCAGAGGTATGTACTTAGCAAACATAACACCTCCTAGCACAGAGTAGATGGGTAATAAATATTTGTTGACTCTTTTAAAAGAGGGGGGAGTATAAAGATATGCTAGCTTCTCTGCATTGCTATAATGTAATGAATAATTGCTGTTTCACATTTCTCCGGATAGAGAAACATTATCTGGTGTTGATGGCTGATTTAGTGCTCTATTATTCAAGCAAGCAAAGGCAAACACATCAGTTAGACATTTATTCCCACCATTTAGGCTATGAGTTTAGCAAGCAAAGTTTAGATTATGATTGTGTCCAGTCGGTTTGCTTGCCAGAAAGCACCCAGGCACTCAGAGTCTCTCTCCCCCCATCCCATCTCATTTTCTTGGCTCCAAAAGGTGCATGCCCAGAGTTCTACTAATGAGGAATTGGCACTGCCAAAAGTCTGGTTCAGCCCCAGGAAAATTCACACAGCTGGCTAAAGTCATCACATGGTAGGATGCTGTTTTTCTACTTAAATACACTTGTGGTCTCTCAAGAGCTCACTATTTCATCGTTGTTTACTTTTGGTCCAACAGGGTCTACAATTTCCATTATACAGCACTTCAGCAACCCCGTAGCTGCAGAGGTGGCCCACACTGACAGGGCATATACGAGGCATTGATCCCTCGACTGGCTAAACAGAATTGAAGCTGGTGCCTGTGTGTTCTTCCCTGACCTAGGCCATCCAGTCATGATTTATTTACGTAGTTTGTGGCACAGGAGACCACCCTCAAAAGATGAAAAGATGGTTGTGCATTTGTTGTTCTTGATGTAATTGCAAACACAAGTAGGTATAGGAAAGAAGAAAAGACTCCACTCTCAGCTTCAAAATCCCATAGTCTTATTTTCTAAAATTACAAGAATGGTTAAAATCAAAGTAATCAATTCAGAGTTGACAAGATAGAAGCTAAATGCAGATCATTTTGGGTCTCTGGCTACACCTCTTGCCTAACAATTAGTAGTCACTATATTCAGTCATTCATTTATTAATTCACTCAAGAAGTTTTACTTAATCCTATAATGTACACAATATTGTCCAAAGCACTTAGGGACAAACCTCAACGATTCTAATTATGCAAAATATGGAAAAAAAAAAAAACAGAAAAAAGGATCATGGATGTAGTGAGTGTAATGAGTTTAAATCCAATTTGACAAATATTTCTTAAGGTACTCGTTTTGTGTTCCAAATATAACACCTGTACATACGCACAGTTGGTTTGACCAATTATTAGTTGCATACTATACACACATAAATTTGAAAGCTGTAAACAGTTTGGGTTTAGAAAAATCCTAGAGTATTAGGAAGAGGCAACACTTTAAAAGCACACTCTCTTTGCAAAGGAATAGTAAATAATGAAAAAAGAGATTGGAATCAATTAAAAGTGTGTTGGGAATATATCTTTGGCAGAGTGTGCTAAGATCTCGTGGTGGTTGTGGTGGTAGGGGTGGGATTACAAAGATAAATGATCATCTCACCTTCAAGGGGTTTATAATCCTTATGAATTATAAGGACCACCTCCAAGGCCTCAATTCACTCACTCTAGCACTCTCTGTCAAAGGCAGATATGGGAACTGCACTGCTACACACTCAGAAACTGCCACCAGAACTGCACTGCTACACACTCAGAAACTCATTTTAAGCCGATGTGCGTTCTCAGACATTGTGGAATATGTACTCAGTGGTAGACAGAGAGCGGCAGAGCAAAATCTGGGCTGCCTGACTTCCCAGGTGTGCAGTTAGCAGGTGAGATATGGTGGTTTGGAAGAATAGTTCCCTCCTGTTGTCCGCCTGGAGGAGGCAGATCATATGTCTTATGACCTGGATCCTTTGGATAGCAGGTCAGAGACAACCGGCCCCTAAATTAAAAATAAACATAAATAAATGGAAGCCCCATTTTCCCTTCTCTTCACCAACAGCAGGACTCTACTTCTCTCCTTTCTTTTCTGGAACATAATTCGGGAAGCTGTGCTGGAGTTCTTTGTGTTCCTCCCTAGGTCTTTTTCTGTCAAATTATACCTTCATGGTCCATTAAACAATCATCTAAAAATAGTTCCCAGAGAACAGGAAGGAGTGAGTTCTTCAAACACTTTCCCATCACTAAGAAATATTTTCACTATATCCTGGATGGTGATGGTGTTGGTAAGGTACTTCTCCCTGAGTAAAATTAATCTTTATATAGGATACTTTCAAAATCACATTAACTCCTGAGAATCGGGCAGGAGTTGGAATGTTGTGGAGGAGGTTTTTGGGTGTCACTATCATTTTGCACTGCTATCATTCAGAGCTCTTACATCAGAGCGCTAGAAATCCTGGAATGTGGGAGAGAGTCTCACATAAAAAATAATTTTCCTGTGTCCCAATGACTTTTAATTATTTCCATAGCCAATCTTGCAGGTGGAAAAACTCACTTATAATTATTTGAGACTAGAACCTCCTTTCATTTTATATATAAACACAAAGGATATTTTTGCATAATTTTAATGGACACTGAATTTTGTAGGAATGTAACTATTGAATAGATCTGGTAGAGAATGCATAAAAATGGAACAGGTAACAATAAATTATGACAAAATACAATATGAGGTATCATAAAGAAGGAACAGATGGCTGCTGAGAGCACAGAAGGAGAGCCAGGCCTTGAAGTATAAGTAGGATTAACCTGTAGGGCTGGGGAGAAATGAGGGAAGAGTGAGGAAGGGTCACACATAAGATCAAGCATGGGAAGTATTTAGAAAAAAGTAAATGGTTCCAATTTGGGGACTAAATGATCTTGGTAGACAAATGCTCAATTTCTTGATGAACACAGATCACAGACAGGAATGACATTTGGGGCTTCTCATGTAGAATGGGAATGAATGCAGGGAAAGATTGAGAAGCTACTGGAAACAAGTTAGACCAATGCCAACAGGGCTGTAAAGCAAGTGGAAAGTTAGCAAATTATTAGTTAGCTTCTTTTAAATTAAGAATATTTGTGTATTTTGCAACATAGAAACAATGAAACATTTCCTTCTCTTTCTCTTTACTCTGTTGAGATTCTCATGGCTGTTGCTTCTAAGATCTCCAAGAACCCAGGGGAAAACATTCTCTCACAATGTTGGGCTTCTGCTTCAGTAGACTCTCTTCATCTTAGACCTTAACCTTAAACCCAGTTCTTAAGTAAACCCTACCTTCAAGAAAGCCTAGCTGGAGAGTTGCCTTCTATTCTTTTTCAAAAATTTAGACCTTCTCCCCAGTGAGTTTCAGGCTTTCTTCCCAGTTTATTGTGAAGCCAGGAAGTGTACTTTGTTCTTTTTCTGTTTTGACAGGTACATGATAGGCTCACAAATTATTCTGTTAAATGAAGAGATGAAAAGTTCATAAATAACCACACAAAGAGAACCCAAAATAGTCACCAAATTAACACACACACACACAAATGGAACTAACACTTCAGAAAGTGTTATATACATCTAGAGAAAAGCCTAATACTGTCATAGTTACTATCATCAGGCAGTCTCTGGGTGAGTCATTCAGGAGTCTAGAACCTGGACAAATGGCTTTCAAAGGTGGAGAATGAGAGAGTGACAGACAAGATTTACCTCTCCTCTCAATTTCACCCGTGTCCTGAATTCTAATTTTGTAGCTTTATATAGCTTTAAGGCAGATCTATTTTGAGAAAAAAAAAAAATCCTCTGTAGTTGCAGACATCCCTCCACATGCCTCATCTCTTACTCTTGGCTTGAAAGATCACATGCTGGTAATGAGACCAGAAAAGGTTGATAAGTAAACACTCAATGGTTCGTAATATTCATAGTTTTAAATTTTGAGTTCCACTTCCTTGTGTATTATATACAAATAACTATAATAGTAATAACACAGGAAGCACTATTATAAGCACTTTTTATATACTAACTTCACAATAAACCTGAAAGGTAACATCACGATCCCCATAGTACAGATATAAAGCTGCGACACAAGGAAACTAAATAATTTGAAAAAACATTTGAAGACAGGATTTGAACAAAACATCTGTCCCCAGAGCTCAGCCTCTTTAGCAGCATGGGTCCTATATAAGATATACTACATATGCAATAATATCTCTTAGTCTAGTTACTAATTTAAATGTAAACACTTATTATTTTTATTATTATTTCCTAGAATAGTGATAACTTACTTCAGTTATTTTAAAAAAAGAAACATTTAGAGTAAATATAACTTTCATTTTTATCTTTGTAAGTTTCTCCCTTACCATCTTTCTTTGCTACATTGCTCTTATCTAAAAATCATACTGAAAAATGAAGCTAAATCATTGATTACATAGTTTATCTACTCTAGATAATGGAATCTAAGGCACGTCCATGAATCAAATGTAGACAGTAGTAACTAGGAGATATTAGGAGCACATATAAATGCCAATAATTTCTCTTTTTTTTTGGGTGAGAACCAAGACCTCTCTAAGATTCTTTCAAAATGGAACACATTTCATTTTACTGTTTTTATTATTTGACTATTCATTTCTGCATGTTCAAGATAAAAAATTTCATTCAATTCTCTTAGGACTTGGAATGAAGACTTTAACATCACAGGCTAAAAAAATTATAACTCCATTCCAAATATATATGAATCACAAGTTCTCATAGAAAATGAAAAAAAAAGTGTGTGTTTTTTATTTAAGTTTTATACATGAGACTAGGGAAATACGTTATAATAAGGATGAACTTTGGAAAGCAACAAATGTCAAATGGTATTCTTTCATCTGTCTAGTGAGAAATATCTTTACACTGTCAAATACCAATCTGTGCTTTTTGGAAGTGGTATATTTCAAGCCCCATCTATTTCAACTTGTTATAGACCCTTTACCTTTGATTTTATTTTATGAGTCTATTTACACTTATATTCTAACTAAATTCAATCTTAATTATTTTTTCCAATTTTAACTACAGTCATCTGTCTACTAAGCACTTATGTCAACTGGACTTCACATTTAAGTGCCCTACGATGGATTTCAGTTTGTTATAAACATGTTTCATAATTTTCTTTCCCTCTTGTAACTTGGATTTCATTTCATTCTGGAAAAGCTGGTTCTAATTTGGATTTCATTGTTTTTACCTTTTAAACTTTTTAATCTCATAACTTCCTATTTTCTCTTTCTAATTCTTTCCAAATGCCAGTCTCAATCTTTTTTTTTTAATAATGTCATTTGTGTTTTTCTTTCTTATGGTTGTGCTCTGTTTCTCTGTCTAACATTCTTTAACTTTTTTCATTTTTAATAACTCTTCTTTGTACAGGTCTGCACAGGTAAGTACTCAAAAACATTGACTGCTTCATGGAATTATGGCAAAAACTAATGCAAAACACCTTTTGTATAGTATGTTAAAAACATTCAGACACTTATTTAGGTAATTTGGATTATTTTTGGTAAATTCATAGAGACATGATTGATAGATTCACATTTATTCCAGTGTTTTCATACAACGTATTAAAATCAATAATGGCGTGGAATTGGGGAGATGTTAAAGAGTATAATCTTGCCTCTAGAAGATGAATAAGTTCTGAAGATCTAATGCATACCATAGTGACTATAGTCAACAGTACTGTATTCAAAATTGCTAAGAGGCTAGATCTTAAAATCTATAGTGGCAGATTAGCTGGCTTTTGTGTTTTTTATTGATTTCACTGTAACAATATTCTACAATTTTCATATTTTCCTATTACATTTACAGAGAGTTACACATTTATATATAGAGGGCTTGAAGGTATCATTTTGTATTTAGGAGTATTAGAGGAATAAAAAATTATTTTTTTCAGAATTTTCTGATAAATTTGGTGTCTTGTTTTAAGGCATTGGCCTTAAAGTGGTTATCTTTCAGTAACATAAAAGTTAACATAAAAGCTGTTTATTAGGCATATGAAATGTTTCTATTTCCAAAAAAGAAAAGACAAAGGAATAGTTTTGTTCTGGGATTTTTTATGCATTTGGCAAAAACTTATCAGACAAAAAGAGAAAGCTTAATATTATCTTTGTTTTTTTTCTAAATGACTTTTATCTTTTCACTACTAGTTCATACTTTATTAAACCAGTATTTTCCATTAGTTTTATAAAGATGGAGTAAAATTATCACCAATCCTATTGAAAAATCACAATGTACCACAATGTGTTTTATTGGTGGAAGAAATTAATGACATATAATTGTAAGTAAAGAATGAATGTAGGAGTTCTACTTCAGCTATGGCTGTGTAGCACTTGTTGGACCAACCATAACATAGATAATAACTACAAACTCTGGAAGCTATGTATAAAACAACTACCTGAAGCCTGGAGAGTAGACAGAAGTAGGTAGATTCCGAAGACGAGGTGACATTTGGAAGGAGAGAATGACACTAGGTGAATATCCTATTTTTACAGCTTTTACCAGAAGGGCAGGTCCCAGACAACACTTTGTGGGTCAGCTAAAACTTCAGTGGAAAACCTTGTTTCTTGCTGTCATGAAGAACAGGACAGGGTTCAGGGCCAAACTTCCTGGAAAGCTAGAAGTTAAATCCTAGGAGGAGGAAAGTCAGAGAGAGGAACCCATGTTCTGTGTATAAACTCTGCCTATATCTTGGTTGACCCCTGAATATGTATGCGTGGAAAAGACTCCAAGCAGTCCAGAAAATGCTAAATGAACTGATCTGAGGTTTAAGCTATCTTCCACTAAAGGGGAAATAAGAACTTGCAGTTTGAAGTGTAAATTTAGTCTTGGTTAAAAAAAAAAAAAGGTTTGGAGGAATATAATAGTTAGAACTTGTACAACATTTCATTCATAATGTTCAAGACACAGTCTGAGAATACTTACGATGTGACGAATCACACACACAAAAAAACTTGAGGAGGGAGACATTCTTCAAAACTTGTGGGTAGGATATAAAAAGAAATTACCATAAAAGAAAAAGGAAAAAAGAAAAGAAAGAGATGATAAATTAGACCTCAAGTAAAACTTTTGTTTAATAAAGAATGCCATTAAGGAAATAAATATACAAGCCACAGTTACGGAAAAAATATTTGAAATATTTGCAAAATCTATATCTGACAAAGGACTGCTGTCCAGGAAATATTGTAAATCTTCTACAACTCAAAAAATAAAAAATATAAACAACACAATATAAATTGGCAAAACATTTTAAAAATGTTTCACAAATAAAATATATATGGATGGACAATTAACACATGAAAAAGTGTGCAATATCATTAGTCATTATGAAAAAATCATACTAAAACTACAACAAGAAACCACTACATAGTTCCAGAAAGGCTAAAATGAAAAAGACAGACAACACCAAATATTGGCAAGAATGTAGAACTGGAACTCAAATATTATTAGTGGAAGTTTAAAATGTTACAATTTGGAAACTATCTGGATGTTTATTAAAAAACCAAACACAGGGCTTCCCTGGTGGCGCAGGGGTTGAGAATCCGCCTGCCGATGCAGGGGACACGGGTTCGTGCCCCGGTCCGGGAAGATCCCACATGCCGTGGAGCGGCTGGGCCCGTGGGCCATGGCCGCTGGGCCTGCGCGTCCGGAGCCTGTGCTCCGCAAGAGGAGAGGCCACAACAGTGAGAGGCCCGCATACCGAAAAACAACAACAACAACAACAAAAACCCAAACACATATTTACCCATAAACCAGAAATTCCAAGCCTAGGTATTTATCCAATAGAATTAAAAACATGTCCACAAAAAATACCTATAAAAATATTCATATCGGTTATATTCATAACAGCCCAAACTTTCTGGAAATATCCCAGGTGTCCATCAGTAACAGAACTGATAAACAAATTGTGATATATTCATAAAATGAAATACTACTCAGCAATAAAAAGAATGAGCTATTCATACATGAATGAATCTCAAACAATATGGATGTGAAAGATTGTACAGAAGAATAAATACTGTATGATTTCATTTAAAAGAGGTTTTAGAATAGGCAAAAAAAAAATCAAAATAGTATTTTTCTCTGGGGAGTTGGTGCAGTGATTTACTATGAAGAGGTGTGAGGGAACTTTCTGGGGTGATGGTAATATTCTATATCTTTACTAGGTTGCACAGGTGTATGCATTTGTGAGAACTCATTATATGGTACACAAATATTTATGCATTTAATTGTTTGTAAGTTTTATCTCAAGAGAAACAAAGCTTAAACTGTAGGTAATTATATATACCCTGAAGTCTTTATAGGGAAGTGTACTGATGTCTTCAAATAATCTTGTAGTACACCAAAAGTAATATAGGTTGATGGATTAATAGAGGGATGAATTAATGAATAGATATATGATAAAGCAAACATAACAAAGTATTAATTGTGTCACCTATGAATTAGGTCTTTACTGAAAAAACCTTTCAAGTTTTTTCCATGTTGGAAAGTTTTTATCATAATATCTTAGAAAAAATACATATAGGGTATAAATTTTCTTTTAGTTATTTATTCACTTTTAACATACTTCAGCCTAAAGCATACACTAACTTGATTTTTCTTATTGGTGATAAAACAAGACAACTGTAAACTATTGACATTTTCATCGGTAAACATTTAATTGCTAAAGTACTTAAGTACATTTAAGTACAACTGAAGTGGCAAGTGAGTCTTTGGTCTATCAATACCAAGGAAGCCCAGCATAAAAACATGTCAGCACTTTGAAAGAAAATTCTGAATAATTGTTAAGAACATTTTAATGAAATGCTGCATCATTGATGTTGGTAATAGCACAGAGGCTGATATTGTGTGGAAAAAATAGGTATCAATCTATCAGAGTTGAAAAAGAATTCTGAGAAGTCGGACTCAGGAAGTTTCAGGAATGTATGATAAAGCCTCTCAGGAATTATAAAATAGGAACTCTAATTGCTAAAGTTATTATGTTCTTTCTTAATGGTATATAGCATGACAGTGCATCTTACATCAGATGACATTTTAGATTTAATGAAATATGGTATTTATGAGTTCCTTCTGTGTTCTCAACACCATGCTATAGTAGGTGCTAGAAAGAGACTGATGAATAAAACACAATCCCTGTCATTGAAAAGTGAAAATTTGGGGAAGGAAATATACCAGTTACACAAATATAATCAGTAATATAATTGTGCCATGTGAGTCTACTCTGTAGGAGCATCTAAACTTATGTGGATTTTTCTGGGAAAATTTCCAAGAAGAAGTGGTATATATTTAGTTATGAAGGGTGATTATCAATTCACCTGGTTGAGAAGACAGGTAGACAGGAAAGAGCTGTCTAAAAAAAAATAAGGAGAAAACACCAAAACATAAAGGCATGAAGGTACAGATTGTTTCAAAAGTGATGACATGTTTCATATGTGAGAAGGTGAGAGTTGTGGGATGAAGCAGTGTACCACGAAGGGAAGTTACATTAACTTTTGTAATATGTTGTATGCCATGGTAAGTATTTCAGTACTCTAGGCCAGGTGTTCTCAAACTGTGGAGTTGGAGTATCTGCCTCATGGGGAGGAACTGATAAAAATAAGACTATTCCCTTATTTAGTTCTTACAGTCAAATGATATATTATCCCATTGCCTTTTATATTTAGGTATAAGCAATAATTTCTTACGAGTAATCAGCTGAGTTATTAAGAGTTACTCACACTGTATTCATACAATGAAGTTACAATACTGCTAGAGCTTTTGATAACAAAAATCCAATATTCTATCATATATCAAGCTATCATTCTATTTTTGTGAGCTCTGGACATTTTTCTGGACACAGGCTTATATATAAGGAGAGAGTTGTAATTCCTACAAATTGAAGAAGGACTGCATATATCTGTATATTAGATATCTCAGTTTTACTGACTAGTATTGTTTTCACCCTTTAGGTATTAGCAACCCAATTTTTCTGCAGGAAATGAAACATGTCCCAAGATCAGTCTGTGATGATTTGGTTGCTTTAGCTCAGATTCTAGGTCCAGAATAGATATGCATATTAGACCAAGCCAAGCAGAACATCCCATTGTGCTGGTCACATTGATTGGTTCAGGATGGTTTTATAACAATTCAACAGAGACACAGGCTAGGACATCTGTGGAACTATATCTCTTCCTTCTCCCCCCTCCCTCTTTCCTTTCCTCTTTGGAATTTAACCTGGCAGATGTGGACTTAGAGCTCCTGAGAACCATCTTGATACCAAATGAAACCTAAATATAGAAGCCATGGAAAACATAACTGCAAACGGAGAGAGATGGCATTGTGTATGCCCTTGAATCAAGCTGTTCTTGAAGTTATTTATACTCTTGGGCCTGTCAGATCTGTTAACCCATAAATTCTCCTTTTGCCCAATCCAGTTTGGATTCTATTTTCTGATACTCACTACAGAAAGAGTTATAATACAGATGTTTGGTTTTCAGTGTATTTGTAGTATTTTCTTGAGAAACCTTAGTTTCCAATTTCTCCTATGTTAACCTAGGTGTCAAACTGCCTGGTTTAAGTCCAGATTCTGACACTCCGTTGTGTAATCTGATCACCAGCTACAAAGTTTCTCTGTGCCTCATTTTCCTTAGTAGTAAATTGGCAATAAAAATGCACCTTACTGATAGTGGTTTTGTGAGGAATAAATGAGATGATAAATGTAAACTGCTTACTAAGGTGTCTTTCACATTTTAAATAAATGTTAGCTATTTTTTACTGCTTAATGATGAAATATTGTTTGCTTTTATTTTCTGTTTTGAATGCTGAGACACATTTGGATCCTTCTGCAGTGTATTTTATATCTTTCATATTTATATATTTTTGTGTAAACCATAAATTATTCTTTTTTTAACATCTTTATTGGAGTATAATTGCTTTACATTGTTGTGTTAGTTTCTGCTGTATAACAAAGTGAATCAGCTATACATATACATATATCCCCATAACCCCTCCCTCTTGCATCTCCCTCCCACCCTCCCTATCCCACCCCTCTAGGTGGTCACAAAGCACCAAGCTGATCTCCCTGTGTTGTGCAGATGCTTCCCACTAGCTATCTCATAAATTATTCTTTCACTTTTGTTTTAACAGATTCCAAAGGGTGAAAACAAATAAATTCCATTTCCATTATTATGACTGTGAATTTTAGCCACTGCAGATAACATCTGGTAGGTTCTGGATTGCTCTTTGAAAGAGAATGTTCTTAGAGTCAAGGTCAAATGGATTATATTTTCTTCCATCCCTCAGTCATTTAAATTATGTCACATTTTAGCTGTGTCCTATTTGGACTTGTTTTTGTAGACTCTTTTTCTTTGTGAAGTTTCTATTTGTCTGCCTTCTCTCTTCCCATCCATCCTCTCTCTTCCTTGCTCTCTTCCTTTCCTTTTTTTTCTTTATCTGGAAGATGTAACATGCTATTCTCATCCAACAACTAATATGCTTCTGCTTCTTATCCATTTTATTGTCAAGAAAAAATGTGGGAGACTTTGAAATGGGTAAAAAAGATTCCTGGAAGACTTGTTTAACTCAGCCTGCTGGGTTATCTGTGACTTTCGTTCTTGGTATTTTACCATTCCAAGGTGTAGAATATTGATAGAAAAGTAAATAATTCATATCCATAGAAATATAAATGAATTCTGTCAAGTGGAACACAGTAATTATCGCCCTGTGGACATTCAGTAGTTTTGCATTTTGAAAAAAAATCATTTTAGTATTTCTGATTACCTGTATAATAATCTGACTGAAGAATCTGTATTGTCACTCACCATTGCCTATAGCTTCCCCTTGACAAGAAGGCTGATTGGTCAGTTTGCCTTAAATATTTCAATTAAACAAAAATTTTTGTTTCATATGTATATTGGTTCAAATGAGTCAAAAAAGAAGCCCTCTCCTTTCCCTAACTACTTGATTTACCTATACTTGGTTTTTTAAATGCACCCTAGATATTAATGTCAACAATCCAACCTAACAAAAAGCAGGATTCAAAGTAGTTATGCATTCCATAACTGGAATGATCTGATGGAAAGCAGCTAAAACACTTGTCTGGTAGCAGACTGCTCCCATAGGAAAGTTATAGTGGAAAATCATTCTGTGATATATTCTAAAATGCATGCATACTTGCCCCCCATTGATTCAATTTAAGACCAAAATGAAAAGATTCCTAGCTAACTATAACTTGGAAAAAGAAGAGGAAATTTTGGTATCTTGCATGAAATAAACACATAAATATTTTGGCAGGTAGTTTATCTCAGTATACTGAGGGGTACCGAAACCTTATGTAAAATCTCAAACTTTAAGCTTCTTTGGATTTTTTCTTACTTATTGACTCAAAATATTATGAATAATAAAAAGAAAACCTATTTTTCTAAAATAAATGTTTTGGGTACCAGAGGGAGGAAAGAAAGCTATATAACCTAATAATTAATAAAACAAACTTTCTATAGAGAACAACTGGTTTCTAAATCATAGACATACAGGTAATCAAATGAAGACAATTTCTTAGGCTTTGAAGGTATTGACTTTTGGCATGAAGATATCTCTTGGGGAAACATATCACTAAATTAACCAAGGAATCAAGAGAAATAAAACAAATTAATTTTCAAATATTCTTGCGAAATAAAGGAAAAAACTAATTAACTATCAACCCTGCACCATCCTGGTAAACTGAACTACTATATTGTAAAATTGCTTCTGCTTTACTGACTTAGAATAAATGTTTGTATAATTATATGTAGCTCAAGTTATTGCAAATTAATGCTCCAGGTTCATGCTCAATTTATATGACTGAGTCTTATTTTAAATTGTGCAATAAAATTCTCATTTTATTCCTCATCAAGTTTAAAGATGTTCTAGCTTAGGGCAAAATATAAGAATCACATTGTCAAAAACTGAGACCATCTGTCACCACTGGAGGTCATCTGGTTTCATTATTTATTTTGCTGGAACGTGTGGGCAAAAATGTAGGTTTTTAGGACTTGAAATATTTCCATATATATTTATGGTTGGATCCGTATTATAGTTTTTCATTTTTTTTCTTTAATTAAAACCCAACCCTAACGCTGGTAACAAAAGGGTCTCCTCTTTCTGAAGTACAGACATACATTTTTAATATTTCCAGAAAAAGGAATTAAATTAGAGAGGTATCAAGAGGAATGTGATACATGGATTTTGTTTTCTTCTTTGATTTTATTTCTTTAAAGAGGCTTTGTCTTTAAGTAAAACATTCCCCTCTGTCCACTCTATTTATTTTTCTTAAATTCATTTGATAACTTTGGAATAAATGGTATAGTTTTTTTTTTTTTTTTTGTGGTATGCGGGCCTCCCTCTGTTGTGGCCTCTCCCGTTGCGGAGCACAGGCTCCGGACGCGCAGGCTCAGCGGCCATGGCTCACGGGCCCAGCCGCTCCGCGGCATGTGGGATCCTCCCAGACCGGGGCGCGAACCCGGTTCCCCTGCATCGGCAGGCGGACACGCAACCACTGCGCCACCAGGGAAGCCCCAATGGTATAGTTTTTAAGATAGGCTTCAGTAAGTGGATGGTTATAGTTTTACATATTCATTAATTCATGAATATGTCATAATGAAATTATCCCAAGTCATATATAGTTATCATATGTTGACATTTCTGTGGTGACTTTTCATGATTTCAGTGATATTATTCAACTTTACAAGTTCAGTAACCTGGCTGGGTCAGCATTTAAAAGGAAGTCTAAGACCCTTATGAAAGGATATTAAACTTACTCCACAAGTCCAAGAGTAAAAGAAATATTACTTTGTACATACTATTAAATCAATTCAGATTGGTCTCAAAGTTGTGCTTTTCCTGTGCTGGATGAAAATTTCTTCTCAGTCATTATAGGATCCTTCCTCTTCCAGTTTCACTCAGAAATCAGGAGATCTAGACACTACACCCCAAATGAGATAATGAGTTGTAAGCTCTTGTTTACTATTTAATGCTGGTATCTTTTTTGTCTAAGTCTGCAGTGTTCCCTTGGTGTCCTGCAGTTTTGTGCTTTCATGTTAGATGTGGGCTATAGAAATCTTTGTCTAATTATTCTATTTGTGGAAACCATTTTTGTCCTTGAAAGCTGTCATTTCTTTCAATCTCATCCTATGTGGTTTGGGTAAAGCTGATTTTAACCTCAAGACCCAGAAGTATGCGTACTACCTTAGCCTGGCCAATCAGCACAGCGCATTCCTCTGGCTACAGTGATTGGTTCATAGATGACATGTGACACATTCAGGGCTAATGAAATGAATGATACCTTACCTCAGGGAGGAGATCCTGGATAAGAGAATCTCATTTTTTCCTTTAAAATATGAAGCTCAGATCATGTATAGTTTGGAGCTACTTAAGCTGTCTTAAAACCAAGAGGGGAGAGTTTGCTTGAGAGTAGCACTGATGTTAAGGTGAATAGAACTGAAAGGTAGAGGACAGGAAACTGAATCCTGGGGCATCATTTCAACAGCTGATCAAATAACTCCTGAAATTTTCAGCCATGTAAGCCAATAAACTGCCTTTCTTCAAGCTCTTGGATCTGTTTTTCTGTCTTTTTGTAACAAATATAGCATCTCCTTAAGGTAGATCATACAGCCATCTCTTTAAAGACTGAGTCATCTTCCCTGGTGCCGCATGGAGGCGTACTTAGATGCCCATTACCTGTGGAACTCAGAATACTATCTTCCATTCCATAATCCATTTTCTCTGCCTCCTTGATTCTTAAAGATACTCTTTCTTCCAAACTCTGCCCATACACCTAACATAATCTTTTTTTTAATTGGTTTAGGGCTCAGGGATTTCAAGCTGACTTGTCTCCTACAATCAGACTGACTATAATAAAGAATGGTGAAACTTGTTGCGAATTTCATATTTTTAACAATATTGACACTCCTGCTGGCCTGTTTCAGCTCCCAGTTAAACATCTTTTTTTTCAAAAGACAAAAAGAATTTATTACATCACTTGCTTCTGAAGTTTTCCACTCCACCAAAAGTCCCTGAACTTCCAAAGCCTGGCTACCTACTTCGGTGGAAGACAGTGAGAGTGGCAGAGAAGCAAAAAAGAAAAAAGAAAGAACAAGCAGACATTAATATTTCAATAAGTTATCTTGATTTATTAATGTTCTTGGATACTGAGTTAACTTACAACTGAAAATTTTTACTAACATATAGACTTGAATATTTCATGTCCAAGGGTAATATTATATATCTGAGAAAGTCAATCTATGTGTCAACTTCCATGATTTCTTGTGCCAACACTCAACTGGTCAAAGGTTTCCACCTTTGATTGAGAATTATTACAGAAAAATTTCCAAGAAACAGGAATAGTTAATGATTAGTTCCGACATAATGTACAAAGAATTTTAAATAAGGACCACCAAGGAGATCAAGGAAAAGGTTTATACCTCAAGTACCCTCTTGCAGATCTAGGCTCTTAGAGACTGAATAAGGGTCACCTTAGCAGGAAGTAGATGATGATGGCATAGTATGATCTTGGAGGACCTGGAATATCTGCTCTCCCCAATCTTGCCCTCTTCTTTTTCTCTCTGTATTAGTTTTATAGTGCTGCCATAACAAAGCACTACAGACTAGGTGGCTTAAACATTTACTTTCTCATTGTCCTGGAGGCTGTAAGTCTGAGATCAAGGCATCTGTGGGTGTCCATGTCTGTAATCAAATTTCCTCTTACTAAGATACCAGTCATATTGGATCAGGACCCATGCTAAAGACCTCAATATTTAATTAATCACATCTTTAAAAACCTTATCTCCAAGTATGGTTACATTCTGAGGTGCTGGCGGGTTAGGACTTCAACATACAAATTTTGGAGGGACACAGTTCAGCCTGTAACACTCTCTCACTCTGTTTTTTGCTTCATTTGTTATAGTACAAACTCCACTTCTCAGTATCTGAAGGGCTTTCCCATTATATTCTCTATAGCTAGTTTTCGAAATTAAAAAAGCTGAACAATGAATGGTCACTGCTTTATTATGACCTTCCTTTACTTCTAGCACTTGCTGACTAATCAGACTCCATACTTTCCCACTCTCACTCCATTTCCACACATTTAGTATTGACACATTCATCTTGAAGCCTCGTTAACACCTTGCATCTGGATAAACTCAATATTCTTACATGCTTCAAACAGAATTTTCTTTGACTGCTAATATGTAAATGGAAGAAATTATATTTAGTTACTTTTATTCAATCAATGTAGCTTCTTGAATCAATAAAGCTACAATTTATAGAGAAAGTGTAAAATCAAATAAGGACTCAAATGTATCTATCTAGAGTAAATCTATTTGTTGAACATGTGCTCTACTAATCTTTTCACTTAACTGGTGGCTGCTGATGGCTTTGCATTTCTAGTGTCACCAGGGATAAATGATCAACCACCAGCGGAACTGCTGTCAAAATAGCACCTGTTCTTTGATGGCAGATATCACTGTAATATTATGCTGCTGAATCGATTTCTCTTTTTGGAATTCACTAGGTACACATTAAGAAAGTACAGTGAAGGGGATGCTTACTGTCTGTGAATTAGGGGAAAATACGTAAGAAAGTAAAAGAGTTTTCCTCATGGTGCAATTTGAGCAGACCTTCACAAGTAATAACAAAATTATCTGGTCATGAGTCAGTTAATAGTGTAGTGCTATAAATTAGACCATATTGTTTAGGATAAAGGAAATAATTTTATCCAGTGATTAAAGCGCTCTCCACAGTACTTTAATTGTGCTCCTAGCCCGCACCTCTGCCCTGTTATATTCATCTTCCAATGAAAGCTTCAATTATTTATTTAAAAAACAATATGTATTTTAAAGCATTTTATATACATTATTTTATAAAACCCCCATATAAGTAGGGTGTAGTAGGCATTGTTATTTTACTGTTAAAGGTGAAAAAACTGAGGCTTCAGTAGTTTAATAGCCTGAACAAAGTCACATGCTAATAAGTGACAGAAACTTAATTTGAAACCAGTCGGCTTGTCTTTAGAGCCTGAGCAATAAACATTATCTTGTTGCCTATTTAGTTTTATTTGATGCCTTAGCACAGCTGTATTTAAAAATAAATTAACTACTTTGTAAGTCAATTGTTCCTAAATAAAATGACATCGCAATATTTCCCAGAGTTCCTGATAGTGTAACCCATTCCCAAATTGACAGCACCTCACAAAGCACTGCACTGTAGTGTCGAGAATAAATGATAGTTTTCTAGTGCATATACTTTGTATTTTACCCTGCTTTTAAAATTTTGACCTGAATGAAGAACAATGGATAGCTTTAAAGAGAGAGAGAGAGAGAGAGAGAGAGAGAGAGAGAGAGAGCACTGTCTATTGACAAGGTGCTGTGATGATTGAGGCTCCAAAATATTCTTACTATTTTTCCAATTAAAAACTTCAAACAAGTTATATGTAACTCTGTAGAGGCCAATAAATAGTCTGTTGTCTTAAGATGTAATGCTTGAGAATCTTACAGTTCACATACAAGTTCTCAGTCTCAAGGTTTTGACTGCTTTTTAATAATGGAAAAAGGAAAAAAAAAACTTTAATTAGAAGACTGTATAATCTGTCTAGTGAAAGAGAGCTGACAAAATTTTACAGACAGCTCAATGTTTGATAATCTCCCTGAGATAGTTGTAAAACTTACAAAAAAAATTTCTTTAAATTTTAGGGAAAAAAAATCATGTGAAAACACTTCTAAAATGAGTGCAATGAGTACTTAACAAACTTAACAAAAGTCAAGTGTGTACTGTATGTTCAATGACCACCGCACTTACTACATCATATGTCCACTCCTACTACATCTTCAAGTGTGGAAAATAACTTTCGTATTGATCACTGGCAACCATTTTCTGGTTCAGATAGCTGGTGCTCCAATGCCAACTGCCCTTAAATTCTCAATCAAAAATACTATTTTTTGCCTTATTCACTAAAAATCTACTTATTACCTGCTGTTGATTGCAGGAATCAAACAGATAATCTAATAATCCTACTTTCAATATCATGTTTATTTTCAGCTTGGGCTAATCCAACATGTAACTTTGTTGAGGATGGTTTTTGGCAGTGAAAAGGATAGCATCTGAAGACTAATTTCCTCACTGCACTAGCCATGCCAGTAGGTGTCATGCACCCTAGTCTGTGTAGTACATGACTTATTTTTATCTAAAATAAATATCCACAGACCCTGACAAGCACCTCCAGCCACCAGTTTTTTTCTCATTACTGAAGTTCAGAGTGTTTTACTTTTGCTCTGTCACTCTGTCACTGACTCATTTGCAACTGATGATCCCCTTTATAATCTACTGTGTGCTCTACCACCCCTATTTAATAATAAAAAAACTTCCAAACTTCTCAACTCTTGGCATCCTTCATCTTCTTTTTGAAACTCTTATGGGGTATCTAGGTGATGATTCAAGTTTCAGACAACTTAAGAAGATTGGATTCCACCTGGATAGCCCATAAGGGTTTCAAAATTTACTTTATCCTAAATGATCTCGTAATTCTTTTTTTTTTTTTACTTCAAAAGTAGTTGCTCCCTTTTAAATCACTTTCAGTGAATGACTACATTATCTTTTACTTTCCTAGGCCAGAAGCCATAAACCAAAGCCCAGTGGATTTTCCTCTATATAATTTCTCAAAGTCTGTTGATCACAGAATTCTACAGATTTCATATCTTCTGTCTGATTTCTTTCCTCTACCATAATGCCACAAATTTATGTCTTTAGACTTCTCCTGTACCGTTGCAGTAACCAACTACATTCTTCTGGCTAATATCTGTGATTCATATATTCTTGGCTCTATAAGCTTGGCTTTGGTATTTGCTTCCGGCCTAATTATTTCTTCAGGTTTTTAAATTAAGTTCCCAAATAGCCTCCTGGATTTGTTTAGTCCTTTGATTTTCATGTCCTCTGAATCTTTGTCTTTTTCTCTCAACCTTGGTCGAAAGAAAACCCATTGCCCTGGTGAACCTTAAAATTCATCACTCACTGACAGAGAGATTCTGATATTAAAATCCACCCCTTATTTATTCATCTAATACTAATGCAAACTTCTTGCCTTTATGTAACCTAATTATAGCTAAGGACTAGTTTCTATATATTATGCTTACTTCTATGGCCAGGGTTTCATATATGTTGATCACTCTTTGGAGAGCATCAACTCTCAGAAAATTCCTTCTCACTAATGTTTCAAATCAATGTTATCTTATATGAAGACTTTCCTGAATCATCCCAATTAGATCTTGTCCCTTCTTCTATGTTCTCACAGTTATAGGAAAACAATGGTGAATAAGAAAAAAAGGATATTTGTCCTCAGAGACTCGCATTATTGTGGGGATTATGTTAACTAAGGGAAAGCTAATTTTTCTAAGCAACAAACCCCCAATTTTATAGCTCACTCAAGATAATTGATTTTTTCATTTATGATAAGTCCAAAATAGGTATTACTGTATAGCTTGTGTTGGAATCCATGAGGTGATATAGAGACCCAGTTTTCCTATATCAAAAGAAAATGCATCAGAAAAGTTAAACTGGCAAAGAAGACTATTCAAGACTATGGCAATAGGTGTCAAGACTATTGCAATCGGAGGGAGAGGTTGAACTCAACATAGGATGGGAGGTTTTTTTAAGTGCTAGGGTCAGCTAGTGGAGAAGTATTGGATTGCAAATATTCTAGTAAATGCTCTAAGAAAAGGGAGGTCAGGGGTCTACAGTCAATAATAAACCTGTTTAAAGTTTAGTCAAGCTGAGGGAAACAAAATGATTTTGGTCACTTCTTGAGTTTTGCATCATCTTCACATACCTCTGAAGTTTTCATTGTTTTTCAATATCAAAGAGGTTGTGTGGGGAATGACAGTGAATGATACCCTAGGAAGTTCATGGTCTAGTCCTGAAAGTGGTACTTTTCACTGTCACTATTATTCCACTGGCTAAATCTCAGACATCAGGTCACATTCAATTGCAAATGAGGCTGGAAAAGATGTGGATAATTGTGTATCCAAAAAGAATATGCAACTAGTTTGATAAACAGTAACCTAGTCTCTGCCATAGGAAGATAATTGTTGAAAATACAATTATACAATTAAATCACATGATTCCTTTATAGAAAATCATCATGTTGCTTTGTTGGAAGGCCCTTAGGGACAGTGCTTGTGTCTCTTCCATTTCTGTCTTCTTAGATCTAAGAAAAATGCCATGCACATAGAAACTATGGTGCCCAGTAAATATTTCTTAAATGAATCACTGTTGGTGAGGGGTGATATTTTTAGATGACTGTGAAAATTGCTGCCTTTAATTACACTCCAGTGTACCACTTACATTCCTTAAAATCTTCAAAGTTAGTATGGCTGGTATTGTATAAATTTTAGTTGAAAAAAGTGATGGAATATGCAGTCAGTCTCCCTATTTTAGAATGATATGTGCTTACTTATTTAGAGAAAAAATAAATCACTTTATAGCTCAGTCAAAATTATTTTTAAAATTATAATTGTTTGGATTTTAATTAAAAAATTAATTCTTTTACTTCTATCATTGTTCACTAAAATAATGACGATGAATTACTAAACTATATAGTCTTCAGTTTACTTTCTTAGGCAGGTACACCCATACTGATCCATGATCCTATTCTCTGAGTTTCTTAGTTAAATAGTATTTGTCATGTTTTTCTGCATTTGAATCATTAGAAAACAGCTTTAGTGAAAGCCAGAACTAAAAAGTGTTATCATCAGATTTCATAGGCAAAGAAAAATCCAAATATAAGACCCTTGATATGCTTAAATATATGCCCTTGATATGAGTAGGATATCTGGCAGGGGGGGGGATAAATTTGGTCATTATTTCATGCTTTCTATGTGGTCTGATCAAGCCTAACTCAGAATCAAATTCCAACGATAATTTTTATACCAGATTATATTTACCACTGATGTTGGTATTATCCTAAACTTTATCTAATTGATTATTTAATATATATTAAAAAAGTGCTAGTATTTTAATTTTACTGATGAAGACAACAGAAGCATAGAAAAGTTATATGCAAAAGCACTGTTTCATTAGAAAAATTAAATTTAAAGTTCCCAAGATTTTGACAATTGCACAGCATATTGAATCATTATTTTATCATAAATAAAGCATTTTAATTCTTATGACAATTCATTTTTAAGTTTGTACATGTACAGAATTTTTGGAATCAGCTTTATAGGGCTTGATTTTTCTGTTTTAATATTTAGTTGATTCGATTGCATATCTCATATGGGCAGTTCATTGCCAAGCTAGAAATAACTCTAGACGAGTAGCTGGAATCTAAGATTTCAATCCTCTCCTCCTTGTCACATAAGTTAGAGAATATGTATATCCTAATAACAGCTTTCACCTATTGTGTTTGCAAGTTTATTACACCTTTTCTTATACATCCTAATATCTGACTTTCATAACCCCAGTTTGGAATAAGTCAAGCAGTTACTATTTCTATTTTATAGATGGAAGAATAGAGTCAGAGGGATTCAGAAACTTGATTAAGATAGCATAGCTAGTATGCAGAGTGTATTTTCCATGATGTGTAACAAGCTGTCCAGTTCCAGATGCTCTTCTTACACAGTGACATCGACATTCTTCCCACTGAGAGATGCAAGTGCCCATGTTCACTCCCCCAAAGCAGGGCAGGCCCTTGGCTAGACTGGAATTGAAGCTATGCGACTTCTGAAGTTAGGTTATAAAAGCTACCACACTGTGAGGCAGCTCAAGCCTTGCGAAAAGGCCTCCTGTAGGCCATACGGCCAACAGCTAGCATCAGTCAACAGGCACATGAGGGAAGAGTATTGGAGATGACTCCATTCTCAGCTACAATCTGACAGCAACCGTGTAAGAAATTCCAGATGAGAGTTCAATCAACCCCCTGCAACTGGGAGTGATAATAGCACAATGACTGTTGTTGTTTTAAGTCACTAAGCATCGGGATGATATGTTCCATTGCAATAGTAAGTGGAAGAACTAGTAAGTGTACCTGAGACTATAATTAAAGTCTTCTGATTACTTGTCCCAACATTTTGCGCTTTTTCCAGTACACTACACTGGATAGTACACCAAAATGGAGAAAGTAACGTTAGAAGTGAAAATTCAATGCTGTAACTATGTATGGTGATGGATATTACCTAGACAAGTTGTGGTGATCATTTTGCAATTTATATACAAATATTGAGTTATTATGTTGTACATCTGAAACTAATATAATGTTGTATGTCAATTATATCTCAGTTAAAAAAATAAAATATTCACTTACCCAATAGGAAGTTTTGTTGTTTTCCAGTTTCATAACAAAATGATATCAATCATTGATACAGTGAATGATGTAAAGAGCTGGAATTTTTTCTCAGTTCTTGTAGCGGCAATTGATGACCTTGGGCAAATCAAATAACTTCTCTTTAGCATTAAAATCAAACATTATGGCACACATCTAACTACCCCCTCAGGCAAGACCTTTACAAGAAAATGAACTGAAAGCTACTTTGGTTTATTTCTGAACTATTCAATTTTTGTAGCAGCTTCAGAGGGACCACAGTGGCTCAGAGAAAAATCCTTCATTTTGTGTCCCAATTGCATGCTAATTAGCAAGAAAAAAACTAAAATATACTTAGAGGGCTATAGAGATTTAATAAAATCCTTAGGAGTTTATGATTTTTATCTTTATTCTAACTGCTTCAATCTGTTATTAATTCAACCTTAAAAGTCAGATCTTTAAAAAAATCCCTACTCTGTAATGGTATAAATATTTACTGTTTGCTAATAAAAATGTCTCAAGTATAATTTTCACATTTACTACACTTGTTACATTTTAAAATCATTAAGACTAAATCACATTTGGGTACAGTTTTAAACAAAAAGAAAAAAAGTAGTTCAGGAAAAGAATAAATTTAAGGTTTATTAACAAGTTTGAATGGCAATTAAAGACCTAATGCAATGCAGAAGACGTGTTCTATATTATGTTGGACACATGGATCTGTTTCAATAAGAGGCTTCCTTTCTACACTTAACAAAATAGATAACAAACACGATTCCATATACTGGCTTGCCTTTCTGTCACAGAGGGGTATGCATGGTGACCTCCATGAATGAATGACATGAAATATTCTTTTATCAAATGGAGTCAGTCTCCTGCTTAAAGTTGTTCAGTGGCTTTCTATTTTAATTAGAATAAACTCTAAACTCCTTAGCCTGGTACACAAATCCCTCCCTGGGTCTCTGTCTTCTAGAAACTTATCTTCTTCATATCTCCTCCTTGCTCACTATACTCTATCCTCATTGGTCTCCTTCTTATTATTGTGCTTTGAACAGACCACCATTCCTTTCACTTCAGGCCACAGCTATTGCTGTTCCCTCTACCTGCAACACACGTTTTTAGTTTCTCAAGTCTTAATACAAATGATGTTTACTCAGAGAGGCTTTGCTTGGTACAGTCTCCAAAATACCATGCCCTGACCTCTCTATGTCATTACCCTTTTAAGGGAGGAAAAACTTTTCCTCTGCCTTTTTAGGTTAAGTCACTGGGACCTGCGAATTAAACTGACAAAAGGCAAATTAACAGCTTATGCACCAATTTAAACAGAGGGTATTAACTTGTAGGGAAGTGACTAGGCAAAAGAAAGGGTGTTTGGGCTTCTAGGGCCAATAAATTGTGGGCAAGTGACTAAGAAATATATGGAGGAAACTAATGGAAGATAAAGGTTATTTTAGAAACGCTTGCTTATGCAGAATCATCTTGGCATCGACTCTTTGTCTCCGGTGATAAAGAGTGGTCTCTTCTCTTGGTACAGGGAGGGCACCTTTTTCACAGGAAATTTATGTCCTGTTTTAGGCAGATAGAGGAAAGATAGAGAGGTTTCCCTGCATCTGCTGTTTCTCAATTGCTTTCAGCTCAAATTAATCAGTATGCCAAAGTGGCATATTTTGGTGTGGCATATGCTGATTCTCCCTTACCTTTTATCTAGTTTTTATTACTCATTTAACTTGTATTGATTCTTTAATTTTGCCATCATTTCATTACGAGACTTCTCTGGAATCCATGCAAACTCCTCACAGGCAAAGAACATTTCATTACGAGACTTCTCTGGAATCCATGCAAACTCCTCACAGGCAAAGAACTTCTCAGTGTCAGTTTTTTTTATTCCGGTATCCACAGTTCCTAGAACAGCACAGGTGCTCACTGCAATGGTTTATGGACCCCTTTGTTCTTTTCTCCTCTCTCACCAATCTGAATTTTCTGTTGATTCTTTCATGCACTATTACTTTCTTCTCTGTGTTTTCTGCAAAGATAAAGGTGTTGAAAGAAGACTGTTAGAGGCAATAATTTTCATAGGGTCCGATTTTGACAGAAAAAATTGGAAATTATATAATCTAGAGTGGTTCAGAGGTTATTTAATATAATAATTAAGATTGCAGGCTCTGGAGCTCTAATACTTTGAGTGCTGACTTCATCATTTACTAGGGGCATATCATGGGCAGCCTCTTTAAACTGTTTGAAGCTCTGTTTTTGCATTTCTAAAGTGAGGATGATGATAGTTTTTGCGTCATAGGGGTGGTTGTAATGATCAAATCAATCAATACATTACTTCTAATAGTAAAGCCGTTAAAAGATTTCTTGGCAGTCAGTAAGTGTTAATTTCTTTTTCCTTTTAAAGAAATTATTAACAATTCCCAGAGAAATACAAATGACTGGGATGGACAATTTACCTAAATTGAAGAGAAATTTAGCAACTAAACTGCTAAGAATAACAACAGCTTACACTTAGGTACTGCGTGTGATATTGTTTCTGGTACTGCTTTGATTTTCTTATGTATATTACCTTATTTAATTCTCATAACAACGCTCTGAAAAAGTTACTAATATTGTCTCCATTTTAACATTGTGGAATCAGAGTCACAGATCATACAGTTAAGAAGTGGCAGAGTGAGGATTTGAACGTTGGCAAACTGAGCTCTGAAGTTGTTCTTTACCAATTGGCCATAGGACCGTTTCAAACAAACAAACATACTCATAAAACCTCCCTTCAATCAGCATAGATCACAGAAATATGATATAACTTATGAGTTAATTGTTTAATATTTTTATCCATGGGGATTTCTAATTTGTATTCAGTGAAAACATGTTAATGTGTTTCCTCCCTTCTATTACAGGTGTATCATTTAACAAGTATATATAGCTTCATAGTAAGTTATATAGAGAAAAATATCAAAATTTCACGTTAAATTTTTTTTAAGAAATAGAAAATATAAAATCATAGAAAACTTTAAAACTCATTGGCATTTTTAGTAATTCTCAAATTATTAGATATATAATATTTCATATTAAAATGTTCTCAGATCGAGATAGGGTTAGATGCAACTTAGAATATCCAAATATAAAACACTGTGCCTTATAACAGATATTCTTAATAAAGAATTCTTTAGGAAAATTTTCTTTCTTGTGTAGTCTCTCTTTACATCTACTCCTTTGGAATAAGACCATCTCCCTTTATTTGCCAGTTTTCATTAAATTGCTTTAGGATCGTAAACCTAATTAAAATGAAAAGTAGGCATATGTAACTTGCTTACAATATGACTGTCTAGATTTTATAAAGCCTATGCTAATCAAGTAAGAATGTGATTAAATTTTACAATATAATGTGAAAGGACCTGGTGGGTTATGTGTGCTTGAACAGTTTAATCTCTAAGTCATAGAGCTAGGTTTCAATCATCCAGTTATCTCAATAAAAGGAAGAGACCAATGGCTGGCTATCTATCTACTATCTATCTATCGTCTCTGTGAGGCAGCCACACTCTTCATTATATAATATTTCTGTTATACCTGCTGATACTTGTTGATTCATCTGATTCCTCAATGATGTTCACTCTTCTACCAACCTGCAGCATACTCCGTTGTTTCAGTTATCTATTTCTCCATAACAATTCCAAAACTTAGTGACTTACAGTAACATCTTGGACCATGATTCTACAGTCAGAAATTGAGCAGGGAACAGTGGAAGTAACACATCTTGCTCCATGATGTTGGGATCTCATGTGGGCTGCCTTGAACAGGTGGGAGCTGACTACCACAGCTCAGTTGAGGCCAGATGTCTGGAGATTCAGTTTTAGTGACTAACTGGGTTCTTCAGTTCTCCTGCATGTGATCTCTCCAGGTAGGTAGCTTGTACTTTCTCATAAAAAGGTGGTCTCAGAGTCCAAAGAGGGTGCATTACATGAGGACTAAACCAACGTGTTGGTGCCTATCAAGTGTATTTCTAATGTCCCATTGGCCAAAGCAAGATACACAGCTGATTCCAGAGTCAGCTGGAATAAGGGGAGACTATATAAGGGTGTGAATATTGAAAGGTATGGGTTTGCAGCAGCAACTGATGCAACTGTTTACCTCAGTCCATACTTTGATGTCTAATAATCCACAGCCCTTCCATATGCAAAGTACACTTCCCTCCTCCCAAGATCCTCAACATCATATTTCCTTATGGTATCAGGCTTAGTTAGGCTCTTGTCATTTGAATCAGGTTCAGGTACAAATGAGGATCTTTAGACATAGTTCTTTGGATGCAGCTGCTCAGGTATGGCTCTTCTTAATTCAGAAATCTGTGAACTAAAAAGGGAAATTTTCTGCCTTTACATATCCACTATTTAATGATGAGATAATAATAGGAAAACTGAAGCACACATTCCTATTAAAAAAGTATAACACATAGCAGTCACTGGTCCATAACAATTCTAAAATCCAACAAGCTCCATATAGCCAGGTATCCTTTTTTGGGAGACAGGACATGGTCCTTGATTATAGGCTAGTTCTTTTCCATAGAGTTGTTGTCTCTGGGTTTTTTCCTTCCATCTGAGTTTATCCTTGTTTTCCATAAGAAATGCCATGTACATGTAAACCTTTGCCTGCTTTCAAGTCCCAAGGCCAATATTGCATTTAGGTTTTTGTTACAGCAGCACTACTCTTCTGGTATCAATTTCTCTCACAGTTATCTCTTGGTACATAGCATACCACCCCAAACTTAGTATATTAAAATAAGAAACACTTTATTTGTTCATAATTCTGTGGGTCAGAATTTCGGGCTAGGAAAGCAGAGACAGCTGGTATCAGTTCCATAATGACTGTAGCCTAAAATGTTGTGCCTTGAATGGCTGGAGCTGATTAAAGTACATCGACTGGGACCATATATCTGGTGTCTTGGATCTGGATATCCATTCAATTTCTTGGTTCTTCTGCATTAGCTTTTCCATGTGACTAGCTTGAGTTTTCTCATAGATAGTGGTCTCTGAGGCTCAAGAGGTAATATTTCAAGAGGACAAACCTCTTTGCTAGCACTTATCAAGCCTCTGCTTTCATCACACTTACTAATGTCCCATTGATATGCAAATTACATGGCCAAGCTTCAGCACTGAAGAGGAATACAGGTATGTAAATAACACTAAGTGTAGTTTACTGGAAAACACCAATGCAACTGTTTGCTTCACCTACATGGGCAACCACTGAAAGCTGCACTGAATTATCATATATATATATATATATATATATATTTATATTTATATACGTATATTTGGCTGTTCCGGGTCTTAGTTTTGGCACGCGGGATCTTTAGTTGCAGCACGTGGGATCTAGTTCCCTGAGCAGGGATCAAACCCGGGCCCCCTGCCCTGGGAGCGCAGAGTCTTAGCTACTGGACCACCAGGGAAGTCCCTGAATTATCTTGATAGAGAACATGCTCTCAACTCACCTTGTGTACCAAAAATTTAGTTGCTAACTGGACTCAGGGCTCAATTAATATTTATTGAATAAGGTGGATTATAAAATCCTTATATGTTAGCATTTTGAGATATGAGCTACAAATTCAATCTTGAAAGGCATTATGTGAAAAAAACGGGGTTCCCCAAAGTGTACAGTACATTGGTTACAGTATTATTCCCCATATTCCATTTCTCTCTTTGTACATATCTTTTGCAGTATAACTCTTACCAAGAGGTGTTTTTATCAAAAGGTGGAACCTATTTCTCTACCCCTTAAATTTCTGCTGCACCTGTGACTTGCTTCAGCCCATAGAATACAGGGAAAGTGATGTTTGCCATTTTTAAGTGTAGGTTCAGGAGATCTGGCATGCTTCCATTCTCTCTTTTGTACTCTGCCTCTGCTAGGAGAGCAAGCTCAGGCTAGCCTATTGGAGGATGAAAGACCATGTGAAGCAGAGTAAAGTTGCCCCAGCTGAGGACAATAGACCATCCCTACCTGACCTGCTTGCTGATGAGAGAAGTATGAGAGAACACAGAGGTCAGTGGAGCCTGGTCCAGGTCAGCAGAGCTGCTCAAAAATTCATAGATTCAAAGCTTTGGGGTGGTTTGTTATATATCAGTAAATAAATGATACAAATATCCTAAGAATTTACAGTACCCATAAACATATTAACTATAAGAAAAGAAACTACAGAGCCAAAACAACAATTAAGAGTATACAGTTCTGTTTAACCAACTTTCCTCAAATTATTTGGCTACAGAACTTTGTCTCTCCTTGGTTTTTGTTTTAAAATATTAACAGCTACATATCTGCTTTAATAGTCTGTAGAGCACATTTTGGAAACTTCTGTAGAATTCAGAAATAATAGTAACATTGAATGGATAGTTTACCAGGAATACAAAGTAGTGATGTTTTTATTGTTTCTATTTTCTTTGAAATAATTATTTGACTAATCTTTTGATTCAGGTTTATTATGTATCTTTTCTTAAAGTACTCATTTTTCCCCTTTTCTGTCCTTGCTACAAACATCCTCAGTTCTCATAGTTTCAATAAAAAAAGTTTTAAAAGGCCATTTTATGCCGACATATGTGAGGGTTAATCATTTACACTGAGTCATGTACATATCTGATAAAAGTGGTCAATGGTAGATGACTTAGGGGTCAATATTAAATTATTTATATAAGTAGTTCTCAAAATGCTCCACACACCTGAAGAGATAAGAAACCAGGCAAATGGAATAGAAAATAATACGTTAGATATCAGTTGAGTGTTACAGACAGACTTTAATTTTCTGACCATGCAAAAAAATCTCTGCTCTCTGCTCCTAATATAAAAGCATGTGTGCCTAGAGTGAATACAATATTTCCCGAGATGAAATCTTGTCTGATTTTATCATGATTTCTAGGGTAAAAATGTGAATAAAAGTGTTGCTTTTAAATTTAAGGAATGTGAAGATGTTAATATTCGGTCGAATTTTACATGAGAATTTATAAGTGGGTTTATTCTTGTAGGTTCTCTTTAAAATTGTCATCTCCGCCATCTATTCGGGAAGCTGTCAGCTTTTCATAGATTTGTGATTTAAGATCTCTTGATTTTGCAAGCTTGTCTAGTTGCAAAATTTGATTTTGGATCAAAAATCATGTCTAAATTAATTTAACACTATAAAATTAAAATAAATGTAAACAAACAGTTATGAAAGAGAATTTAAACCTCTAGGCAGAGGTTTATTACTCTTAGCAGAATAATATTTGATCATAATCATTAACTTCTATTTACTTAACTTTTATTGTGTTAATGCCTATTACTCTAAGTTGTGCCAATAAAGCCTGTAATTGTTTTACTGATTAAAGGAAAACATATTAAATTAGAGAACATTTGAGGGAAACAGGCAATTCTATATGACACTGAAATCTACATTTAATGATTAGTGAGTTGATAGTCATTTCAACTGAAAAATAATGATAGATTCCAAATCTAGAAATTTATTCTTTTTTAATAATGATCCAATTTTATTTCAAACACTTCCATAAATCAATAGTTCCTCAATTTTAAGCATGCATAGATGAAGACAATAAACACATGAAAACCTATCACATAATTGCCATTTAATTTTATATCTTATGACCAGCAATTTGCTTGATCCGTAGTAGACTTCTCTATAAATACTAAATAATGAAAGAAATAAAGAAGGCTTAGAGATTATACCTGATGATATTTATATAAAATAATGCAAGCCATTTTTTACTTAATAGATAAACATTATACACAAATGTATCATTTTCTATTATAACTTAGCATTCTTAAAGCTCTAACAATCATTAAATCAACTCTGACCTCTTAAATTTAAGCTTTCCTAATTTATTCTTAAATATAATTAGAGATGTGCTCAAGTATTTACATGTAAGAATGTCTACACAGTGTTATTTATAGAAATCAGTAAAATGAAATACACAGTAAGTCCTCTACATAGGAATGAGTTCCGTTCTGAGAGTGCGTTCGTAAGTCGTTTGTTCATAAGTCCAACAAAATTAGCCTAGGTACCCAACTAACACAGTCAGCTATATAGTACTATACTGTAATAGGTTTATAATACTTTTCACACAAATAATACATAAAAAACAAACACAAAAAATAAAGAAAACATTTTTAATCTTACAGTGCAGCACCTTGAAAAGTACAGTAGTACAGTACAACAGCTGGCATACAGGGGCTGGCATCGAGTGAACAGGCAAGAAGAGTTACTGGCTGGAAAAGGGATAGGAGGTGGGAGATGGTAGAGCTGAAGGATCGTCAGCAATAGGAGACGGAGGGCAACCTGCAATTTCACTCACGCCTGACGTGGATGGCACAGGTTCTGGTTCCTTGCTGGATTCAATTCTATCTACCCTCTTGAAAAAATGATCCAGTGATGTCTGGGTAGTAGCTCTTTTTCTCTAGTCATAGATGACACAGTAGCACTGGATTGCATTCTGAACGGCTGCTGCAACCTTCCTGTACCTTTCTACGTTTGCGTCCTGTGCCTCAAAAACTAACAGTGTCTCCTCAAATAAAGAAAATCCCCTTTCCCTTTCCTGCATCATAAATCTCTTCAGTTCTACAGTTAGTTCTTCCTCTTGTCTTTCTTCGTCCTTTCTCTGGGCCTCCAATTCCTGGCGCTTCTTAGCAGTACCAGCTACATCACCACTGCTTTTACTCTTGCTTCTGGACATCCTGGGCTTGAAATAAAGATGCTGTACTACTATACTCTATACAGTACTGTACAGTAAAGTACACAAAAGTACAACCACTTGTAGAGGAAGCACGCACGTGACAACGTATGACAGACACGTGAACTAACTTACATGATTGGACATGCGAACACACGTTTGCATCTTTGAAAGTTTGCAACTTGAAGGTTCATATGTAGGAGACTTACTGTACTAGGAATCACAAAAGTCAGATTTATTGTGATATATTCAGAATATGGAATGCTATGTATCCCTAAAACTAAGTTTTCAAGTAATATTTAATGGCATGTGGAAATTCTGATGGTACACTCTTAAGAGAAAAAAGAAGAAAATAAAACAATATACATAGTTTAAGTCTAATTTTTTTAATTGAAATTTAATCACATTCATAGAGTGGATATTAGATATTCAGACCCTGAATGTTTAACAGTTTTTATCCCTGGATGATGCATTATAAGTTCTTTTCAATTTTGTATTTATATCTTCTTTTACTGTACATATTTTCTTCAAAAATATGTATAGTCATACCAATCACAAAGTGTTATTTTTAAAGAGGAGTTGGAAATCAAACCCCTATATTAAAATTATGTCAGTGCCTTTCATTAGTATTTGGGCATATTGCAAATAAATTGTATTATTTTTTCTCTAACCACTTGTTAAATCAAACAAATTTTCTATGCAGTAATCTCTTAAAGGAAAAGCCTTGTGTTTGCCAATATATATTCTTCAATTAAAATAGACTATTCTCCCATATTTTAGACCATTATGGCTTAATTAATTTGTTTATTCATTTGTTAATTTAAAGATTTTTTTTAAGGGCTCACTAAGTGCTTTAGTTCTAGGTGCTGTGGATACGACAGGGTTATAAGCAAAAATCTCTACCTATCTTTATTGAGCTTACATTCACATGATAGAATAAAAAATACATACTTCTTGACCACCTCTGTGTAGGTTTACCAATTTGGATTCATGAATGGATTAAGCTTTTTCATTTGTGATAAAGTTATTATTATAAATATGTATGATACTACTTCATGGAATGTAGTAGAGTATATCAAAAGGCTAGGAACGACTACAAATCTAGTGTAGAAGATTACAGCATGTATTTGAACCCAGACTGCCAGCCTTTAAAAGGTGTTTATTATAGTATAAATTCTGGCCTAAATTTGATTCCTTTTTTTACTTCAGTTTTTTATCCATAAAATGGAAGCAATAATAGTATTTATCTCATAGGATTGTAGTGAGGATTAAATGAGTCAACACATGTAAAGTGCTTAGAATGGTGACTAGCAGGTGTTAAATAAAAATTAATTGTTGGCAACTATTGTATTCAATTAACTTCTAACTTCTTTCTTAAACACAGAAGTGCTTTTAGCCTGAGCTCTTTTTTCTATATCCATGTCACTGCATTACTGCAAGACCATAATGTTATTTGTTAGGAACATTATAATAGCTCCCTAACAACTGATGTGCAGGTCAAAAACATCTCTTTGTGGTTTACAGAAACAGTCAGATTTTGTTGACTGTAATTAGATATTTATGTTCTATATGAATTACTGTAAGTCTGCAAAGTGCTTAAATGATTTGTTAAATATTTCTGACTTCATATGTGTTGAGAAATGGACAGTATATGAGACATCATGGGTTAGATGCATGATAAATGAATAGAGGTTGTATTGTAAAATTGATTTTGGTGTTGATTTATGTTTTATTTTCACATTCATTATACATTTTGTAATATATAAAGTTAATAACCTTGTGATATATATGAATACTTATCGATGAGTCAAATTATTAGTGAATTTAACCCTGTGGCATTAATTGCTACATATACACCAACAACTTTATTTGCAGTCAATATCTCTTTCCTCTCCTAAGAGCCAACATTATTTTTTGTTTAAGCCTCTTCTGGAAATTTCGTCAGGCCCATCAGTTACCTCAAAACTAAATACACTGACTTTCTTTGAATCTATTATATTCTATGTAACAAAATAGCATACAATTCACCTAGTCTCACAAGCTAGAAACTTGAAAATCATGCAGACTTGTCCATCCTTGTAAATCTTCTCATGAAGTTGCTTAAATAATAAATGGAAGCTTTATTTCTTTAACCTTCCTCTGTTACCTTGTTTTATCTGCCTTGTGCTCCTCTTCTCTGGACTTTTGTCAGCCTAGGATTGGTTTCTACTTCTAGTTCCACCCTTTTCAAAATTCCTTAATGACTCCCCATTACCTACAAAATTAAATTTAAATTGCTTGGCATAGATTCAGGACCACTTAAGTTTAAGGACTGCTTTTCTTATCTTGCTTTCTATCTTGACGCTACAAATGTTCTGTTTATACATCAGGAGCACTAAATCGTTTTTACCTCTCAAATATGCCACACATACCCTGGTCTTTTTATCATTGCTCTTAGAGTTCTTCCTGTTAGGGAACTCTTTTTCAGTATTTTCTTAGCAAATTACCATTCCTTTATTAAAAGTGAGCTCAGATATTTTCTATTCCACTAAGCTGACATTGTTGCCAGTGCACCTTGTCTGTCCCCCCACCCTCAGGATTTATCACTACATGTTGTAAATGGCAACTCATATAAGTACATTTCCACTCTGGACTTGGGAAGGGTGATCGCATGTTTATATCCATGTATCAGCTGAGTGCGTATTCCAGCCCCTGACAAAGGTATTCAATTCCACAACTAAACGATTGTCAGCCTTTCTAAAGTGGGTAAGGAAAGATGTTAAAATCCCTAAATAATGTCTTATATATACTCTGCCAGAACACTAATAAGATTTACCTTGAGAAGCTCTTTAGGCATTGTTGTTTCTTTTTGGTAAACTGCACACCGTTTTCACAACTATTATGAATATTACAATGGCAGACTGTACAAGAATAATAAAAGGAGAGAGGGCAGACAGCAAAAGCAAGAAGAACTACAATCCTGCAGCCTGTGGAACAAAAACCACATTCACAGAAAGATACACAAGATGAAAAGACAGAGGGCTATGTACCAGATGAAGGAACAAGATAAAACCCCAGGAAAACAACTAAATGAAGTGGAGAGGGGAAACCTTCCAGAAAAAGAATTCAGAATAATGATTGTGAAGTTGATCCAGGACCTTGGAAAAAGAATGGAGGCAAAGATCGAGAAGATGCAAGAAATGTTTAACAAAGACCTAGAAGAATTAAAGAACAAACACCAGGAGGATTAAAGAACAGAGACGAACAACACAATAACTGAAATGAAAACTACACTAGAAGGAATCAATAGCAGAAAAACTGAGGCAGAACAGATAAGTGACCTGGAAGACAGAATGGTGGAATTCACTGCCCCGGAACAGAGTAAAGAAAAAAGAAGGAAAAGAAATGAAGGCAGCCTAAGAGACCTTTGGGACAACATTAAATGCAACAACATTTGCATTATAGGGGTCCCAGAAGGAGAAGAGAGAGAGAAATATATGCATTCACGTTAAAATTTCCATTGCAACTCTTGCATGCCAAAACAAAGTTCTTCAGAAAATAAGTAGATTCAGGATTTTGATGGGCTTAATGTCTTTTGTGGCTCTCTATATGGCTTTCTGATCTTGGTAACATTTTCCAGGGGTAATGCTGAAAGGTCTGCCAGAGCTGACTCCCAGGAGTGGTTCCCTTAATTTTGCTGCAAGGGAGCAAGAGTCAGCTTTTAGCAATGCAGCCGAGTCAGCTCTAAAGCCCATGAACAACCCAGTTCTCTTGGGAATTGTTGCTTTTCCTGAGATAGAGTTGGTGTACACTCCAGCCAGAACAATTTTGAATTCTGTTGTTTTATCAGGAAATCTTGATTGCAGGAAAGGGGGGAAATATTTTGGAAATAAAAATCAATAATATTGAATTTAAAAAATTATAGATAGTAATATATATAGTTGCAAGATAGACATAAAAATATTACTTATGTTGATGAGTGTAATGAAATGGATGGAGTGATAGATAAGGATTTATTGAATGAACAATCACACATTAATGATGAAGTATTATAATTAAACTAAATTGTCAGTAAGCTGTTGTAGTTTTTATGGGTATACTTAAATTAAGAATTTTCTCCTATGGTAATTTCTTATAGCTCTACTTTTTCATCTCATGTCAAAATGGCTTTTTACCAGGATATATTTGTAGTGCAACAATCATGATTTTTACTTAAAAAGGAAAACAGCTTTTACTCACATTTTAATAATTATATATATACAGTATTATAATTGCTGGAAATTAGACTGACAGCCTCCAGAATCAACAAAGCCATTATAAATTACTTATCCCAAATGTAAGTATAGAATATCTCATTACTTAGATTTCTTCCTTATAAAGGATTTTATATACTGAAGTATTTCAAGAATTGCTGGGAAATAAATTGGTTAATTTTCAAGCATTATTCACAAATCGTTTGTTGATTAAATGGATTCTTTGTTAAATGAATAAATATGACTCATTGACAATTTCCATCTTTGAATAGGATCCTGAATTATCCATTCTGTCTTGAAAGGTTAGGTATTCAAAAGTTCTCATTCGGCAAAATAAATATAATAGAATTAGGGAGTCATTTTTGTACTCCATTTGTTTGCAAAAACCTTATCTGAGTATGGCTAATAAATACACTGTCTTTTTCAGTTTGTGAAAGATCATCATCATTATCATGAGCAATAACATCTAAAATCAAGTCCTATGGTGAATATCGGGCATGAGATAAGATATATAGTTCATTTATTCAGTTTACATTTCTCTTTATGTTTAGTATGATTATGGTATCCATTGTGCATAAACTCAATTATTTGGTAATCGTTCAATAAGCATACGGTGTAACATATTCCAACTCTAATTTCATAAGTGTCTCTGACAAGGATGATAAAATAATATTCATTTTACTACTAAAATGCTGAGAAGAACCAACCCATTCATCATATTGCAATTTACAATATTAGAATTAAATGGATTAGTATTAATTAGTAATAAGTAAAATATAACTGCAGTATATTCTTTTAACATGAAATTATTTCTCTTTGTGTGATCTGTCAATTCACCTGATGTTTCATTTTATTAAATCTTCATTCACTTTGCATCATAATTTGTTTACTTTTATAGAAATTGATTCATGAATTGTTACATTAGTAATACCTTACCCACTATCCATTTAGCTTTTACTTTAACTTTTAAAAATTATAAACATTTAAGGCAACAACCAAGCATTTCCCACTCTGAGAAACCAAATAAAAAGAAATAGCCATTTAGGATGTACATATATCTGATGTCTATCCATAATAATACCCCGAGGGTTTCCTTGCCTCAGTGTTCTATAAAGATCATACATAAATATTTGAGGAAGCCGTATTATGGACTGATTTATTCAGTTAATTATTCAGTTAATAAGCATATATACAGGATTTAACCACTGACATATTATAAGGTTTTGATATTAATTTTTAATTTCTGGCTTAACAATCCATTGGAGTGGAGAAAACAACTTTCCTTTTCTAGTTTCCTCCTTTAGGGGTTTAACTTTCACCAGTGATTCTGTAATGGCCAGGAATAGCACTTTTAGTCGACTTTCCCTCTGCTTGGTCCTTTCTGTCCATCCTCTGATCCAGTTCCCTTAAGCTGAAGTGTATTTCTTTTGTATTTCATTAGTAAGGTTGTCCTCTGTAAGTTACCTCAAGGCTATCATCTCTTCATACAAAGGATATGTAGAGACATTCCATTATCAAATTTTTATTAAGCTTTTCTTCCGCCTTCTTTTTTCATACCCAAAAATGCTTTGGCCATTATAATTTGTGGTCTGATGACACTCTCACTTCTGCCACCAATCTGCATGATGCAGAATGGTGAATTGTCAAAGCAGCCTCACAATAGATCTCTCATACCAAAATTTGTTATTACTTACATTGTGTTTGTTTCCTAGGGCTATCTTAACAAAGTATCACAAACTGGATTGCTTAAACAACAGAAATTTATTCTCTCACAGTTCTCTGAATTTAGCCTGATTCACTTTGTTTTATATGTAATAATGTGATGATGAATTCAAGTTTTTTTTGGGGGGAGTGGGGAAATATAGAAGAAATTCCCAATTCAGGCTGGATACAGGGGTGATTTCCTTCATTTGGAAGAAATAAGAATATCATGCCACTTCTTGTATTTATGTTATTAAACATGTCCTAGTTTACAGTTGTTCTGAGATAGTGTTCTTTAACAAGTTTATGGTCAATATTCTTGTCATTTCCATGTATATATAGTCTAACTAAAACTCTGACAAATACACTTGCTCCTTTCTCAGCTCCCTTCAGAGATTTGCTCATGTAAATAATACCTAAATGATACTTCCTCAGGGGTGCACTTTCCAGGATTGCTTGCCTGTTCAACATGCCAGGCCCTTTTAATTTCTGTGTCCTAGCTCTAGGTTCATTAGGGATGTTAACTTCACTAAAGATTAAAATATCTTCCTTGGTGAAATGTCTATTTAGGTCTTCTGCCCATTTTTAAATTGGATTGTTTGTTTTTTTATATTGAGTTCCATGAGCTGTTTGTATACTTTGGAGATTAATACTTTGTCTGTTGTTTCATTTGCAAATATTTTCTCCCATTCTGAGGGTTGTCTTTTTGTCTTGTTTATGGTTTCTTTTGCTGTGCAAAAGATGGCCAAGAGGTACATGAAAAGATGCTCAACATCACTAATTATTAGAGAAATGCAAATCAAAACAACAATGAGGTATCACCTCCCGCCAGTCAGAGTGGCCATTATCAAAAAATCTAGAAACAATAAATTCTGGAAAGGGTGTGGTGAAAAGGGAACCCTCCTGCACTGTTGGTGGGAATGTAAATTGATACAACCAGTATGGAAAACAATATGGAGGTTCCTTAAAAAACTAAAAATAGAACTACCATATGACCCAGCAATCTCACTAATGGGCATATACACTGAGAAAACCATAATTCAAAAAGAGACATGTACCACAATGTTCACTGCAGCACTATTTACAATAGCCAGGACATGGAACCAACCTAAATGTCTATCGACAGATGAATGGATAAAGAAGATGTGGCACACATATGCAATGGAATATTACTCAGCCATAAAAGGAAATGAAATTGAGTTAATGAAGTGAGGTGGATGGACCTAGAGTCTGTCATACAGAGTGAAGTAAGTCAGAAAGAGAAAAACAAATACCGTATGCTAACGCATATATATGGAATCAAAAAAAAAAAAAGGTACGGATGAACCTAGTTGCAGGGCAGGAATAAAGGTGTAGACATAGAGAATGGACTTGAGGACAGGAGTGGGAGGGGGAAGCTGGGGCGAAGTGAGAGTAGCATCAACATATATACACTACCGAATGTAAAATAGCTAGTGGGAAGCATCCGCATAGCACAGGGAGATCAGCTCAGTGTTTTGTGACCACCTAGAGGGGTGGGATAGGGAGGGTGGGAGGGAGGCTCAAGAGGCAGGGGATATGGGGACATGTGTATGCCAATGGCTGATTCACTTTGGTGGACAACAGAAACTAACACAGTATTGTGAAGCAATTATACTTCAATAAAGATCTATTAAAAAAAGATGAAAATAAATCTTTTGATTATAGAGAAAGAAGATTCTAATCTCAGAAAGAGTTTTTAAAAATCGTTTTTAATCCGGTGGTATTCCATATGAAGAAACTATTATTTTGCAAAGATGACAACTTATTACTTATTCCATAGCTCACATTTCAAGTTTAAAATTCTGCACCAGTTTAACCTGCTCTCATTGGGATTGTTCATTATGAAGTTTTCATTGTATTTTCCTCTAGTGAAGAAAAGCAATGACCCATGCAATCCACGTGTCTAAGACACATAATTTCAGAAAGCAGCTACTACATTGGTTTTTTTCCCTCCCAAATGATGTTCTATAAAAGGGAGAAGAGAATATGGAGATTCAGTATAAAATAAGAAAATGTTTCAGCAGTATGGAACAATCTGATCTCAGATTCCTACTGAACATAGTTTATTTATTTTAAAACAAAAAGATGCATGGCATAAGGCTAGGGCTATTCCGCATGGGGACTTGGCATCTACGTCTAATATTTCCAGTAACCCTTTGGAACAGACCTGCTTTCCAGGTCATCACTAAATGTGAGAGAGCTGATGTAACCGTGGGATAGAGCTTTGGGGTGACTGAAAGCAAAAACTTACATTTTAGCGCTACTAACTACATTGGAGGATGACAACATTATGTGGTTTTCTTCAAGATTGTCCTATACATGAAATTGTCTTAATTTTATTTACTTATATATTCATTTGTTTGTTTATATTGAAGTACAGTTGATGTACAATGTTGATTTTAAGAAAAATTTAATCAAAGAAACTCATTAGTCTATTGAAATTCACTAACCTTCACTTTCTTTCCTGAATTCTACACACATAAAATTTGAATGATCTGTCATGGAATGAAAAGATTGGAGAATGATGTTCTATCAAAGCTGTGTAAGTGGATGATATATGAACTTTAGTCAGGAGTGGAGTTAAAATATGCAATTCTAATATAAAGAAAATTTTCATTAATGACTTAAAGCGACATTTTTTATGGATGATACACCTACTTCTTCCTCCAAATTAAGATAAAAATATGTAATTAAAATGCAAAATTCACTAGAAAAGTTGCTGAAATATTCAAAGCATTCACTTTACATATTGTAGTAATTGATTTCAATCTAAATTCTGAGAGAATATTCTTGTCTTCAGTTTTATTCCAAAATGTTAATTCCTTCAAGCAATGCACATATCTTTATAAAAAGTAAAAGTTAGTCATGGAGAGGGACATAAAAAAAGTAATGTAAAACTGAACTTCATCTTAGTCATTTCTGCCTTTTAAAGAGATGAAAGGGGTAGTGGTTGCATAATTCAGGTCAGTGGAGGAAACAAAAATACTTTTACTGCTCTATTCTTCTCATAGAACCTGTTTGTCTGAAGGGATTATAGGTCTGACATTTTAATGTCTTTGCCAGTGTGGGATGTTAACTCTTAACTCTTGATATGAACTTTTATATTTTTAGACTTTTGTATTTACAGTTAAAATCCTCAAGGCACACACTAAAGAAATATGAAGCTATATCAATTAGGTAATTAATTCATGCAACAAATATGCTAAGTACTTAACATAAAAACCAGGTATAGCTTTATCTCTACTATTTTTTTTTTTTGGTGGTACGCGGGCCTCTCACTGTTGTGGCCTCTCCCGTTGCGGAGCACAGGCCCCGGACGCGCAGGCTCAGCGGCCATGGCTCACCGGCCCAGCCGCTCTGCGGCATGTGGGATCTTCCCGGACCGGGGCACGAACCCGTGCCCCCTGCATCGGCAGGCGGATTCTCAGCACGAACCCGTGTCCCCTGCATCGGCAGGCGGATTCTCAACCACTGTGCCACCAGGGAAGCCCTCTACTATGTTTTAAAATGTATCAACTTTAAAATTTTTACAAGTGCTTATTTTAAAAGCTATTTTTTGTCTTTTGAGAAATTCAATCCTACCTTGACCATTGATATTTTCAGCTATGATACCAAAGCAGAAAATGAAGACAGAATAAGTTTTTTTCCCCAATTTAGTTGGTTCAATTGAAAGGCCATACTAAAAGATTCTGAGAAGTGGGATTTTATTTGAGTACATTTATTTTAATCTTATTTTTTATGATTTCCTTTTAGAAGAGACTGTTTCATATATATATATATATATATATATATATATATATATATACACACACACACACAAATATCTGTTTTCATGTAAGTAGTGAATTTCTTATCCCAAATTCTGTCCCTAGATACCATTTTCCACACCACGCTATCATTAGTTCAATCCCTTCTCCCCACCTTTGATCACATTATACCTTTCAATGTGTCTGCCAAATAGTAAAGTAAAATCAATTTGTAAACCATCAATTTATTCACTCTGTCAAATATTTGAGTATCTACTATGTGACAAGTCCATACTAAGATTGATTCTTTCCTCAAGGAGTTTACACAAGTGCAATCCATTGTGCTAAATATCAGGAAAGTTATGTGTACAGATGTAAAGAAATAAAAATAAATATATAAGAAAAGCAGTTATCCATGGTGAAGAGGTAACCAGATGAAGAAAGGGGCAGAAGTGGGAAGCCATTCTAGGAAAAGAGAGTAGCATGTACAACGTCACAAAGGCAAGAGTAGGAGGACCCCAGACATTCTCACTTGGGTACCCAAGAGCTTGGGTCATTTGTAATGTGACAGTGCTTCCTCCTTGCAGGAATACATGGACTTAACAAACTGCAACCAGAGAGGTTGGGACCAGATGGATTAGGCTATTCCATTCTCAATGGACAACGTATAGAATTTCCAAGTGGAAGAATTGTAAAGCAAGGTATGTATACATCTTGTGCTATATCATGAAAACACTACATGCTGGTTAATTTTCATATCCCGATGAAAGAAACTGGTATAATTGAGTATTCTTATATTGTCAATCATCTTGGTATAAAAGAGGGAGGGAAGTTACTTTGTCAAGGAGAAATACAATGACAAGTAATGAATATGTGATTTGTCTGGATGTCTTCTCCTGCCTACCCTCATAAAATAGCGCGACCTCATTTCTCAGAAACACGTAAGGTCTACCATCACTTGAGAAAACAATGTCCATGGTAAGAGCTGATAATCTGATATTCCATATCTTGAGTACAGAATAAAGGAACATTAAAACAACAAAAACAAACCAGGGGCTTCCCTGGTGGCACAGTGGTTAAGAATCTGCCTGCCAACGCAGGGGGCACATGTTTGAGCCCTGATCCAGGAGGATCCCACATGCCGCGGAGCAACTAAGCCCGTGCGCCACAACTACTGAGCCCACATGCCACAACTACTGAAGCCTGCGCACCTGGAGCCCACGCTCCGTGACAAGAGAAGCCACTGCAATGAGAAGCCCCTCATCGCCGCAACTGGAGAAAGCCGCGTACAGCAACGAAGACCCAACGCGGCCAAAAATAAATAAATAAAATAAATAAATTTAAAAACAAAAACAAAACAAACCCCACAGCAACAACAAAAGATTTCTGAATGATGCCTGTCTCATGCTGTTCTGAACTTTGACTCACTGCCTTAAAACAAAAAAGAAAACAAATGACAACCTTTTAGTTAATCAGTGGCCTGGAAAGTTAAGGGTGTCTGCCTGATCTTTGGTCAGAAATTCCCCTAAATTACTGTCATGGCATTGCATTTGTTCAGTATTGTTGAAGACGTAGGGTGTTTAGAGGAAGAAAATGACGAATACCTACGGGACACCCAAAGAGAGAGTTCTGGTGAGCAGTTTTAACTTTACGAAAGAGGGAAGTCAAGTTTGGGGATCAGGAAGATTAATCACACAGCTTGTAAGAGTTGGATCTGGGCCTCCAATAAACTCCTTCTGCCTCCAGAATCTACCCTCTTAGTCATTTTGCTGTACTCTCACCATACAGAAGGTAGTCAGATGGAAAGGTTTGCTGCTGCAGTTAAGAAAAAACATATATGGATGGTTTTAGGCTATGAAAGATTTGGAAATGTAGAGTATTGTATCACTGAGGGACAGCCTTTTATGTACAACAGTTGAAGTTTTCCCCTATTTTTCCCTTTCTGAAATATATTTCAGTTCCCTGTTTTAAGTTTTGTTTTGTTTTGCATTAGAGGTGTTGGTAGATATACTCCTGAGTATTTTTGTTTTTGTTGTACCATAAGACTCTACTTCTGATACGGTTAGGGTCAACTCTATTTGTTGTTGTTGCTTTTTGTTTGTTTTGTTTTTTGTTTGTCAAGTAAGACAAAAGACTGACACCTCACTGGAATCAGGAAAAGACATCCTACCGACGTCATGGAAGAAATAGCGACAAGGAGGGCATGGCTGCAGGAGACTGGAATATAGTTCAGGAAACAGAAGGTCACTCAGGACTGACACGGTTCTGAGGACTGGGTTTTTTTTTTTTTTTTTTTTTTTTTTTTTGTGGTATGCGGGCCTCCCTCTGTTGTGGCCTCTCCCGTTGCGGAGCACAGGCTCCGGACGTGCAGGCTCAGCGGCCACGGCTCACGGGCCCAGCCGCTCCGCGGCATGTGGGATCCTCCCAGACCGGGACGCGAACCCGATTCCCCTGCATCGGCAGGCGGACGCGCAACCACTGCGCCACCAGGGAAGCCCCGCGAGGACTGGGTTTTATCTTTGGCCTTTAGCAGCCACTATTCATCTGTGTATGAGTAATCTCGCCACAGTGCTGACTCAGATTCAACCAATTCTGATTTCTATTTCCCCTGTTGCTGCAAGTCAACTATCTCCTCTCTACTGTAATAGTCTTTCAAAAGACACCCATTCACAGTTTCTGCCTCTTGGCATCTGCAGATTGACATTGCTCTTTATGCTTCTGCCCCAATTACTGAGTCTCTTTGCACTCAGATTTAAATTACTGAATTAGATCCATTATTCCCAATCATTCATTCCTGTATTTAAATTTATTTAAGTTGAGGGGACATGCATGTATCTCTGTGCCTTGCAATTAAAACTACCGAAAAAGGAGTCAATATTCTAGCTCAGTCTAGAAATGGACAAAAATAGGATGAAGCACAGAAAGGAATCTGTAGAAATTTGAGTGACAAGAGGGAAAGAGGGACCCAGACAGGCTCACAAGAAAAAGAATCACTTTTATTGGTGGCCGAGTATGTGACAGGCTCTATGCAAAGCCTTTTACATGTTATCTCATTGAGGTTTTACAGCAGACTTGCAGTAATTTTTAAAAAAGCATATTTTTTTAGTGATAGGAAAATTAAGACAGAATCGTTAAGCAACTATTTCAATATTAGACAACTTATATTTAGAAGGTCCATTTGACTCACAGGTCCTGCTTCTTCTGCTGTAAACATTTCTGAAAGAGGAGACTTCTTTCTCTCTAGCCTGAATTTCACTGTCAGCACAAAAAAAGGGATATATTTAATTTTGGCTGGGTGGAAAAGCCAGGAGAAAATTGTGAACGAAAATTGTTTATTCTAGGCAGAGAACACATGTGAAAAAGCCCATGAGAAAGACTATGCCTGGGGATGTTTTAAAGAATAAATAGATCTATTATTTGCCATGAAACAAAGCAAAACAAAGGAAAATTCCTCTTCCTTGACTCACCTTCATTCTCCTCCTCTTTTGCATCTTTTCACTGCTCTCTGTTAGGGTAAAACAAACAAACAAAAACAAAACAAACTCAAAAACTCAGATGTGTGGCCTATGGTCTTCATTGTCTTTATGTTTTTCCCTCTTGTTCTCTCTTCAACCCACTAAATTTGGGCTTCAGTCCACACAACACAATTGAAATTGTTCCTGTCAAGGTCACCAACCAGCTGCTGAAAATTCACTGGTTTTTTCTATGTCCTCATTGATTGACCTATTATTTAACCACGCCTGCCTTCTTTGAAGTCTTGTCCTCTGGGTTTCTAAGATAGCACAGTCTCACTGGTTGCTCCTTCTTATCCTATTTTAATGAAGCTTCCTCCTCTTCCCTAACTCTAGTGCCCCAGGGCTCAGTTTGTGGACTTCTCTGGCTAAATTTTCTTCCTCAGTGATTCTAGTCAGTTTTAAGCTTTAGATAGCATCTTTAAGCAAATGATTTCTAAATTCATGTATCTTTCCCTGACAACTTCTCTAAGTTCCAGACTTGTATATCTAACTATATACCAGTGGTTTAAAAAGGATAAAGATTAATTTTTCTCTCATCCATATTGAAGATTAATTCTCAGTAACCCATGTTCCTTGGTACCATGTGCTCCACCGTGCTCCGTAAATAGGCTAAGATGGTCACTCCTGGTCTACTTTCTACCAGAAGGAACAAGAACTGTGAAAGAGAAATTTGCCTTTAAGCATGCTTTGTGATGTTACACACACCCCTTCTATGTTTCACTGTTCAGAACTTAGTCTGTGTTCCTTTCAGTAAGGAAATGCGGTCTTTATTCTAGGCAGACACATGTCCAGCTAAAAATCAACTAGCTCTGCAAGTAAGGAGGAAGGAAAGAACAGATATGAGAGAATAACAGTATCTGCCATAATATGTGATATAGGTCTCAGTGTTACCCTCTAAAACTTTCTCATCCAGCCTTTTGCATCATCTGCCTAGTTGCTCAAAGCCAAGAACCATCACTCCTCACCTGGACTATCTTTATTGCCCTCTAATTGGTCTCCATGATTGTATTTTCCCAATTAGTTCTAAATGAAGAAGTTGAAGTTGTCTTATGAAAATGGAAATCAGATAATGTTTTATTAGGCCCAAGTTCTTCTAATGGCTTTCACTGCCCTTATAATAAAAGCCAATCTCCTTAGTTGTGGCACTCAAACTCTTAGTTGCAGCATGTGGGATCTAGTTCCCTGATGAGGGATCGAACCCTGGGCCCCCTGCATTGGGAGCGCAGAGTCTTAGCCACTGGGGCCACCTAAAGACACCACTTGCTGCAACTAAAGATCCTGCACACGACAGTGAAGATCCTGCATGTGGCAACTAAGACCCGGCGCAGTCAAATAAATAAATACATATTATAAAAAAGAAAAGAGGACTTCCCTGGTGGCGCAGTGGTTGAGAGTCCGCCTGCCGATGCAGGGGACACGGGTTCGTGCCCCGGTCCGGGAAGATCCCACATGCCGCGGAGCGGCTGGGCCCGTGAGCCATGGCCGCTGAGCCT